>NW_027454448.1:0-78802 GCF_040206685.1 Ascaphus truei | reverse complement strand
CTCTCATCCACTATCCCTGTCCCCCCTCTCTCTCATCCACTATCCCTGTCCCCTCTCTCTCTCTCATCCACTATCCCTGCCCCCTCTCTCTCTCATCCACTATCCCTGCCCCCCTCTCTCTCACGTCCACTATCCCTGCCCCCCTCTCTCATCCAATATCCCTTCCCCCCTCTCTCTCTCGTCCACTATCCCTGTCCCCCTCTCTCTCATCCAATATCCCTGTCTCTGTCTCTTCCCATCTTTCTCCTCCCCCTCTGTTCCTCTCCCCCCCATTCTTTCTCTCCCTCTCTCCCCTCTCTCACTCCTCTCTTCCCATCTTTCTCCTCCCCCTCTCTTCCTCTCCCCCCTCTCTCACTCTGTCTCTCCCCTGCTCCCCCTTCTCCTCTCCTTCCTCTTCTCTCCTTCCTCCCTTTCTGTCTCTCCCAACATCTTGTTTTCCCACCCCTAAGGAACACACACACTACGCTGTGCAGTGTGGGGTTTAATGGCGGGAGGGGGTGAGATGTGGGATTACAAAGGGAAGATAGGCGGATTAATCAGGGGGGGGGGGGGTGTGCTCCTTTAATTTGTCCTGGGCCCCATGATTTCTATTGGCGGATATATTCCAATAAATAATTTCACTTGTGAGCACATTCACATGTCTTGGACAGGTCTGCAACCCTGCCTTTCAACCATTATCACATAGCATACAGTGCTTCTACTGCAGCAAGGAATTCTGGGAATTAACATGGTAATGAGCACACAATTTTGGTTTGACTGGCTTTGCATCTAATCCCATGCTGTGCTTAAAAGCTGCGAACAGCAGAGCATTTGCTAATATGGGTTCCATGTAAAAATGGATTTCAGGCAAAAGGTGACACATTGAGTGCTCATTTGCATGTCATTTCCCAGAATCCGTTGCTGCAGTGTAAGCACTGTATGCTAGGTGATAATGGTGAAAGGCAGGGTTGCAGACCTGTCTAAGGGCCCGGGCATGGTGTGGAAGACAGCGCTGAGCCGCGCTGAGCCTCCTGTCTTACCCCCTGCATCGGCACAGTGGGTGGCTTTAGTGTATGCCGCCGCATGCTTCCGCAGCCGTGCGGAGCCGTGCGGAGTTGAAGCCGACAACATGTTTTACGTTTCGGCGCGGAGGGCTCATCACGTGACCGGGAACCAGCCAATAGGAAGGAAGCACCAAGTTTCTACAAGTAGCTGCAGAGAATTGTGAGTATATTGATTTTACAGACTGGTAAAGGTAAAATGGATCCTGCACTTATTGAGCTACTGATAACAGAGTCTCGGTGAGGGATTCATTATACAACCAGCGTGCAAAATTATACCATGACAGGATGGTGCATGACAAGCTCTGGAAAGAGATAGGGCTCAATCTGAGCATTGCACGTAAGTATTTTCCATACCCCCTACAGCATCCGCCCCCCCTGTGGTAACAGATTTTCCATACCCCCTACAGCGTCCGCCCCCCCTGTGGTAACAGATTTTCCATACCCCCTACAGCGTCCGCCCCCCCTGTGGTAACAGATTTTCCATACCCCCTACAGCGTCCGCCCCCCCTGTGGTAACAGATTTTCCATACCCCCTACAGCGTCCGCCCCCCCTGTGGTAACAGATTTTCCATACCCCCTACAGCGCCCGCCCCCCCTGTGGTAACAGATTTTCCATACCCCCTACAGCGTCCGCACCCCCCTATGGTAACAGATTTTCCATACCCCCTACAGCGTCCGCACCCCCCTGTGGTAACAGATTTCCCATACCCCCTACAGCGTCCGCACCCCCTGTGGTAACAGATTTCCCATACCCCCTACAGCGTCCGCCCCCCCTGTGGTAACAGATTTTCCATACCCCCTACAGCGTCCGCCCCCCTGTGGTAACAGATTTTCCATACCCCCTACAGCGTCCGCCCCCCCCCCGTGGTAACAGATTTTCCATACCCCCTACAGCGTCCGCCCCCCCCCCCCTGTGGTAACAGATTTTCCATACCCCCTACAGCGTCCGCCCCCCCTGTGGTAACAGATTTTCCATACCCCTACAGCGTCCGCACCCCCCGTGGTAACAGATTTTCCATACCCCCTACAGCGTCCGCCCCCCCTGTGGTAACAGATTTTCCATACCCCCTACAGCGCCCGCCCCCCCCCCGTGGTAACAGATTTTCCATACCCCCTACAGCGCCCGCCCCCCCCCCCCGTGGTAACAGATTTTACATACCCCCTACAGCGTCCGCCCCCCCCCCCCCCCGTGGTAACAGATTTTCCATACCCCCTACAGCGTCCGCCCCCACCCCCCCCCCCGTGGTAACAGATTTTCCATACCGCCAACAGCGTCCGCCCCCCCCCTGTGGTAACAGATTTTTCAAACTCCCTACAGCGTCCGCCCCCCCCCCCTCAGTGGTAACAGATTTTCTATACCCCCTACAGCGTCCACCCTCCCCCCTGTGGTAACAGATTTTCCATACCCCCTACAGCGTCCACCCCCCCTGTGGTAACAGATTTTCCATACCCCCTACAGCGTCCGCCCCACCCCCCCCCCCCTGTGGTAACAGATTTTTCATACCCCCTACAGCGTCCACCCCTCCCCCCCCCCTGTGGTAACAGATTTTCCATACCCCCTACAGCGTCCGCCACCCCCTGTGGTAACAGATTTTCCATACCCCCTACAGCGTCGTCCCCCCCCCTGTGGTAACAGATTTTCCATACCCCCTACAGCGTCCACCCCCCCCCCCCCCTTGTGGTAACAGATTTTCTATACCCCCTACAGCGTCCGCACCCCCTGTGGTAACAGATTTTTCATACCCCCTACAGCGCCCGCAGCCCCCCCCCCTGTGGTAACAGATTTTCCATACCCCCTACAGCGTCCGCACCCCCTGTGGTAACAGATTTTCCATACCACCTACAGCGTCCGCCCCCCCTGTGGTAACAGATTTCCCATACCCCCTACAGCGTCCGCACCCCCCCCCTGTGGTAACAGATTTTTCATACCCCCTACAGCGTCCGCCCCCCCTGTGGTAACAGATTTTCCATACCCCCTACAGCGTCCGCCCCCCCCCTGTGGTAACAGATTTCCCATACCCCCTACAGCGTCCGCACCCCCGTGTGGTAACAGATTTCCCATACCCCCTACAGCGTCCGCACCCCCCTGTGGTAACAGATTTCCCATACCCCCTACAGCGTCCGCCCCCCCCCTGTGGTAACAGATTTCCCATACCCCCTACAGCGTCCGCCCCCCCTGTGGTAACAGATTTCCCATACCCCCTACAGCGTCCGCCCCCCCCCCCTGTGGTAACAGATTTCCCATACCCCCTACAGCGTCCGCCCCCCCTGTGGTAACAGATTTCCCATACCCCCTACAGCGTCCGCACCCCCCTGTGGTAACAGATTTCCCATACCCCCTACAGCGTCCGCACCCCCTGTGGTAACAGATTTCCCATACCCCCTACAGCGTCCGCACCCCCTGTGGTAACAGATTTCCCATACCCCCTACAGCGTCCGCACCCCCTGTGGTAACAGATTTCACATACCCCCTACAGCGTCCCCCCCCCCCCTGTGGTAACAGATTTCCCATACCCCCTACAACAATAATGTAATATCTTATATGTATTCCAATAAAATATTTTTTTTTTATTTCTATTTGCAGCGGATGTTGCCAAAAATAAATGGAAGAATTTTAGAGATGCTTTCAGCAGAGAGTTAAAGAAAGTGAAGCCACCACGATCAGGGGACCCCAGTCCAAGCACCACCACGGAATATACATCAACGTGGCCTTACTTTGCTAATATGATGTTTCTGAAAGAACAAATGCTCCCAGCAAGAACCGAGTCAAACCTGGAGGAAACAAGTACACAGGATGACAGCTTCGTTGAAATGTCCTTCGTTGAAGACGAGGTAGTTCCTGTGTGTGTGGCGGCTGCTGAACCAGTCGCCAAAAAATCCAGGAGCACTAACGATTTACATCGTAAAATGATTAATATCGAGGAACAGAAATTTGGACTTGTACATGAAATGATGGCGGACAGCAATGAGGACATGGAATTTTTTAAAGTTTTTTACAGTACATCACGCCACTGGACAAAATGTCATAACTTCGTTTCAGACGAAAGTTTCAGGAACTTGTTCATGATACTGTGGAGGAATTTGACGCCTCCCAGTAGAAATGTATTGGCATGAAGTAATTTGAAATACGTTGGGAATCTTTATTATTTTACAGTTTAAAGAAAAAGTTATTTAAAAGTTTACTTATATGTTGTGTTTTCAATTGTTAATACATTTTTAACTGGTTTATAAAATTGCCTGATTCTCTTCTTAATATATATTTGACTTGTAACATGAAAAATATATAAGGACATAGATATCACATACAGGCACACACACACACATATACACACACACACACACACACATATACACACACACACATATACACCGACACCAACACACACACATATACACCGATACACCAACACACATACATATACACCGACACACCAACACACACACACACACACATATATACACCAACACACACACACATATATACAACGACACACACATTACACCGACACATACATATACACCGACACACACACACACACACATATATACACCGACACACACACACATATACACCGATACACACACACACAATGGAAGTACAGTGAAAAAGAATGGTGGAGCACTGCCTGGAAAAACAAAGGGCTGGAGGCTGGTAGCAAAATAGATTAAAAAATGCCTTATTCTAGGGCATAAGTAGACCAAGCTACAAAAAACAGGTTCTCTAACGCGTTTCGCGCTGTCGTAGCGCTTTGTCAAAGAGTAACCAGTGTTCAGAGAAATGAGGGAAGTGAATTCGCGCCCAAAACACCCCTACCGATCACATGGTCGGATAAAAAACTACGGGTGCCTCAGCCCGAAACACCACTCCATTCAAGCACACACAAAGTGTAAAAACAATAACAACAGACTTACTGAATGTCTGTCTTGTCAGCAGCTGTTTCGTCACCGAGTGCCTCCCCTGAAACCAAAATGGCGATCGGGTCAAATGACTACGGAAGCCCAAGGAGGACAAAAGTGCTCACTGAACAAAACAGAAACAACAAAACAAATGAAACTTTATCAACTAAAAAAACAAAACACAATCATAAAAAAATAAAAGAAAGATATTACACTTTGTGTGTGCTTGAATGGAGTGGTGTTTTCGGGCTGAGGCACCCGTAGTTTTTATCCGACCATGTGATCGGTAGGGGTGTTTTTGGCGCGAATTTCACTTCCTCATTCAAGCATCCATAAATAGGATATTTCTCTTAACACTGGTTACTCTTTGACAAAGCGCTACGACAGCGCGAAACGCGTTAGAGAACCTGTTTTTTTGTAGCTTGGTCTACTTATGCCCTAGAATAAGGCATTTTTAATCTATTTGCGACCAGCCTCCCGCCCTTATTTTTCCAGGCAGTGCTCCACCATTCTTTTTTCACTGTGATTTACCTACTACTGGAAGGAGGCACGCGTGTACTTTCCAGGACATTTACAACCGTGAGTGAATTCTTTTCTTCAATGCTATGCAGTTTTTCAAAGCAGTCAGGCTATTCATTTGCTCTAGCCTAGGGATGTAGGTGTCCTATTCCCATTAGTGGGTGTGTGGTGGGGCTCCCTTTGTTTGCTTCTCATTTCACACATTCACTGTGGGGCTCTTCACCCTTTATTTGATATGCCACATTATGGCTACAATGTGAGCATCTATACTTATATACTGCAAATTTTTCAGAAGATATATTACTTCCTGGACGTTTTGGCTATATTGCTATTGTTATCCTGATATTGGAAGCACCTACTGGGGATTTACTTCCCATCTTTATTCTACACAATGAAGTACAGAGGCAACGACGGATGTGAGTGACTGGAGGGGTGGAGGGGAGAGACGAAAGTAATTATTCATCAAACAAAACACGTTTATTACGATTAACAATGTTAAATACATTCAGTATATCAAAGATGGACATGTGTAAATTTTCAGAAAAAGAAACAGATTGTTTACAGGTCATTTTGCCATGGCACGGCTCCCTCAGCATTAAAGTAATCTTTGAAGGAATCACGTATGCATTTTGCCATTTTCCCCTGGTACAGTACATTATTGGCTTTATTTCTCTTGAGAGAACCAGGGAAGTACATCTACAGAATCCATTATAGACAGATCATTACAACCTTCCAAATTTATGATCACATTGTGCAGGACAGTCACACATTTCACAATACTTTTTGCATTTGGCACAGATGTTTCTATTGCTTTCAATAGTATTCTCCATTTAGCAGACATTATACCGAATGCACACTCCACGCAATGTCGGGCCCTAGATAGTCTGTAATTGAATATTTCTGCCTCTTTTGTTAAGTCTTTCCTGAGGTACGGCTTCATGAGTTATTTCAACAAAGGATAGGCCTCATCCGCCAAAAGTACATGAGGCAACTTTTCTCTGGTACTTGATGGCAATGTTTTTGCAGCTGGGACCACAATTGTACTATTTTCGATCAACCGTATAGTGAAGATGCTCTAAACACCCCATCGCTTTGCTTTCCATATGCTCCAACATCGATCTCTATAAACCGACATTTTGCGTCAGCAACAGCTTGCAACACTATGGAATGATAATGTTTGTAGTTGTAGAACATTGTTCCGGATTTTGCGGGGAGTTTAATTCTAATATGCTTGCCATCTATACACCCTACACAATTTGGGAAGTTCTATTTAAACTCAAATCCCTTTGCTACATCTTCCAAATTGTCCACTGTTGGAATGGCATTTGCTCTGCTTGCAGCGAGTTGTAAATAGCAACGCAGGTGCCATGTACTATTGATGCCACTGTGCTTTTTCCCATCTTGAATGAGAAGGCCAAGGCACGAAATGATGTTCCAGTAGAAAGAAATCTATAAAGAAACAAAGAAATAAGAGAAGATTTATTACAGCATCACAACTGAACAAATAGACAAAAAAGATATTAGACTTATGTAGCCATGCATGTAGAATGGTCTGCCGTTGTCTCCTCTGCTGGCAGTAAACCTGGTAAGTACAGGGATGCCAGCAGTAATCATGGAGGTTTGCCCTCACACCCTGGTGAGGTGCCCTATGTATGGGTGGGAGTGGCTACATGCTCTGAGTACACAGTTAGTGGCATCAGAGCTGTGACAGCTCCTGAAGTATATAAGGCACAGCACTGCCCAAAGTTAGTTGGTTGCTGAGTTGTTGGAGTGCGTTGGGAAGAAAGGAACCACTAGTACCGTAACTAGTGGTCCATTTCTACAGCAAGCTGAATAAGAGCCATACTGTGTCCAGGGACCTGGCACAGGGGTGATCTCCCTATGGGGAGAGGGGATCCCACTCCATTGGGAGTGCGTACCTGTCAAAGGGACAGCAAAGCAATATGTGCGGCTAAGACAGCTGGCTGTGGAGGGCAGCTTGCCCACCAAGCAACAATAAAGATGTCTTGTTCAATGATACCTCCACTGTGTGAGTGTGAAGTTACTCTACAGTGGAAGGCACCACCAAGAAGGAGTTCCTCATCAGGGCCCTCTCCCTGTGGATGCATAGATCCTGATGAGGTGGAGGCGCTGCACGTGATATTGGTAGGACTCGCACACTCTACCTCAGCTGCCTGTCTGGACTGACATTCCCCGAATACCATCATGCGGGAGACTCAGGAGTCCTGTTGCCTACAGGTGCACCACCAGACACGACCATGTAATGGGGGCTGGTTAGACCACACGGGCCAATATGAGATTGGGTGGGTCAGACTAGAGGGAATACCCGTTACAGTTGGAGGCGCTGCTGAGATACCTGTCAACAGTACAGGCTTTTGCTAGGGACACTGGGAAACAGGGAGAGTGTCTGCTGCCACTTTGTGCTGCATGGGAAGGAGCCAGGGGTAGTCAGGGGAGCTGCTGGAGCTGCAGGCCGCACGGACGCCCTGGGATTCTTCAAGGAGTTAGTAGGGCTGGAGCCGGGCTATAGCTGTCTTAGTCCCTTGAGGTAGTGCTAGTGGCCGACATGGCAGGTAGGGAGGTAGGGCAGGTAGGGAGGTGAAGAAACCAGACCCTCGCCACTATTATTAGGAGACAGTATAGTGAGGTCTGTTTCTAACCTTGAGCGCCCTCTGCTGGTCAGTGAGCTCGACATGTTAATAATTATGAAAACAGTAATGTTGTATTGATTAATTATGTGTTCCATTTTACAGTGCTTCCTGGAAAAAGGTACACCAAATTTAGGTCCCAGCCGGGTCGGTGGGGATTCGCCAGGGGGAGATTGTAGCCATGCATGTAAAATGGTCTGCGATTGTCTCCTCTGCTGGCAGTAAACCTGGTAAGTACAGGGATGCCAGAAGTAATCATGAAGGTTTGCCCTCACACCCTGGTGAGGTGCCCTATGTATGGGTGGGAGTGGCTACATGCTCTGAGTACACAGTTAGTGACATCAGAGCTGTGACAGCTCCTGAAGTATATAAGGCACAGCACTGCCCAAAGTTAGTTGGTTGCTGAGTTGTTGGAGTGCGTTGGGAAGAAAGGAACCACTAGTGCCGTAACTAATGGTCCATTTCTACGGCAAGCTGAGAAAGAGCCATACTGTGTCCAGGGCCGTGGCACAGGGGTGATCTCCCTACGGGGAGAGGGTATCCCACTCCTTTGGGAGGGCGTACCTGTCAAAGGGACAGCAAAGCAATATGTGCGGCTAAGACAGCTTGCTGTGAAGGGCAGCTTGCCCACCAAGCAACAATAAAGATGTCTTGTTCAATGATACCTCCACTGTGTGAGTGTGAAGTTACTCTACAGTGGAAGGCACCACCAAGAAGGAGTTCCTCATCAGGACCCTCTCCCTGCGGACACATAGATCCTGATGAGGTGGAGGCGCTGCACGTGATATAGGTAGGACTCGCACACACACCCTCAGCTGCCTGTCTGGACTGAAATTCCCCGAATACCATCATGCGGGAGACTCAGGAGTCCTGTTGCATACAGGTGCACCACCAGACACGACCATGTAATGGGGGCTGGTTAGACCACACGGGCCAATATGAGATTGGGTGGGTCAGACAAGAGGGAATACCCGTTACACTTATATATTATATATATATACATATATATATACATATATATATATAGCTGTATGCTCACCTGCATGTCTTAGGCAGGTCTGCAACCCCGCCTTTCCCCATTATCACCCAGCATACAGCACTTCCACTGCAGCAAGAAATTCTGGGAAATGACATGCAAATGAGCACACAGCTATATTTGCATATTTGCTTTCCTGTGAAGGGTTTTTGTCACTTTTTTTACTCACCATAACTTAACTCAGTATTATGGATTTTTATATATATATACAGTGGTTGACAAATCACCAAAAAATCTACTCGCCACACAAAAAAATCTACTCGCCACCTAGTACCAAACGTGTGCTGCTTGGGCCAATATTTACTCGGCCGGGGGTTAAATCCACTCGCCCGGGGCGAGCAAATGTATAGGTTTGTCGAACACTGTATATATATATATATATGTATATATAAAAAGGAAAAAAGAGGAGAGAGCGCACGCCCATAGCGTATAAAAGTATTTAATGAGGGGGAAGGGGGAGAGAGGGGGGTAAAAAACGCACTTACAAAAATGCAATAAAATCAAGCATATGTGATATATAATAATCACCACCATCCGGTTTTTCTCTAGACTCTTGGGGCAGTCCCAGGCTCCGTTGGTAAGGGAGCAACGTCACAGCAGATTCCCAGGGCTGGTAACACCATCCGGTTAGACTGCAGACTTTTGGGGCCGTCCCAGGCTCCGTTGGCAGTGGAGCAGAGTCCCAGCAAATTCACAAGGCAGGTGTGCTGTATAATAGTCCAAGAAAGAGGTCCCGTAATAATGGTGCCTATAGCACTCGCGCCTGGATCAATACGCTCCAGCGCTTCGTGTAGACTCCAATGTCTGTGCGTCTGACGTCACGACGCTCCCTGGCGCGTTTCGTCAGTCACGGCTAACTTTCTCAAAGTCTGCAGTCTAACCGGATGGTGTTACCAGCCCTGGGAATCTGCTGTGACGTTGCTCCCTTACCAACGGAGCCTGGGACTGCCCCAAGAGTCTAGAGAAAAACCGGATGGTGGTGATTATTATATACTGCTGCGGCACAGTTTATTCGAGCATTTGCCCGTTCTGTGCCGCAGCAGTAGCCTGGCGCGCGCCCGAGTGTGACGGGCGCACGCCGAAGCAGCGGAAGAGCGCCCTCCGATCGGGGCGCTCTCCCTACCGCTGCCGGGTCCGCCGGGTCCCCCGGAACCCCTGCCGCTGTCCCGCGATCGCGGGACACCAGGGCTCCCTCGGGGAGCCCCTGGACACGCGTGCAGCGGGCGCACGCTCCCGATGACGCGTGACCGCGCGTCTATGACGCGCGGCACGCCGAGGGGCGGCCACTAGCAAGCCGGGAGATTTCCCGGCTTGCGGTACCGACCACACTTCAATAAAGTGTGTCGGTAGTGTATCACATATGCTTGATTTTATTGCATTTTTGTAAGTGCGTTTTTTACCCCCCTCTCTCCCCCTTCCCCCTCATTAAATACTTTTATACGCTATGGGCGTGCGCTCTCTCCTCTTTTTTCCTTTTTAGATATCTTGTGGACGTGGTTAGTCCATATTGAGAGCTGCCGGAGACCCTGCATACCAGCACCTATACAATTCATTGGACTATTTGAGGACTGGTTTATCCTTTTTTGCCTTTTTTATATATACTATTGTTCATGTTTTTGTGGGCCTGATACTATTATAGGTCCGCAATACCATATATGTGTATATATTGCTTATATTATTAAGATATTCATCCATATTTACATCATATTGTTATAGCATATATAAATATATATTTATTGTATATGTTCTTTAGAGGCGCAGCTTTTTTCTTTGTTATATATGTGTATATATATATATATATATATATATATATATATATATATATATATATGTAGCCCTGCTTCCTATCACTAGCAAGCCGCTACTCTGTGCTGTATTACCTGCCGGCTCACAGGGACTAAGTTTCTGCCACGGAGAGCCTGGGTTGCGCACAATACTTATAATGGGTGCAGCGCCTCCACCTGCGACAGATCCCGCCAAAGGGGGAGTGGGTCTTTGCAGGACGTATATGCAAGAATTACACTTACACAGCCAAGTTATACAGCCAATCTCTTTTACTTGCTGACCAAACTCACAATACAGTACATGCCATAACATTCCTACATATATATATATTAGGTTGTGCGCCACCGAGGACGCCAACAATATCTTGCGCCACGGCGGACTCCCCACAACATGCGCCACGGCGGACGCCAACAATACTTCCCACTCCCAACACTGGGTGATCCCACCCCGTGTCCGATCCTTACGGATTAGTCCTCACAGCAGGCCCTATGTGTGTGTATGGGTGACTGCGCAGCGACTGTGTCTCGGGTAAATGAATGGTGCAGTTGGTGCACTTGATGAAATACCTGCTGAGCACTCCGGTGCTCGGGACTGACACGATCTTCACAAAGGGTCTCGATACTTCGACACCGCTCTATCTCTCTCTCTCTAGGGTCCGGGGCGATCCCACCCGGACTCCGGCAACACCAATGGGGTCTGAGCCCAGACTCCCGTTCGAAAGCATAGTCCCGGTCAAGGCTTACAAATACTATGGGAACAGGAACCTCACTAAGGTGTTCCCTGGCTCAGCTTGTCTCTAAGGTGACTCAGGGCTAACTGGGCCTGGGGCATGCGGCCTGCACCGGGGCGGTTCAACCTCCCCTCACAGCCTCTCCGTCTCCTCTCCAACCAGCTCTGGCTCCACGTGCGCGCAACCACTGCCTATATCTCTGGTACCTCCTCCTCTCATTGGCTAGCCTCTCTCACCTGACCCTCCCCGCAGGGCTGCTGGGTCAAGGGACAGCTTTCTCCCGCCAAATGCACTCTCCTCCTTCGCGGGCTTTATGCAACTACTATTTGCAAGCGCAACCTCCCGCTCTTTTGGGGTGAATCAGGGGCCACGGCTACATATACATACACATAAGGACACAAACCTGTTTTTCTGTTTCCATACCCACTTATACATACACAGAAATATATACGGACACACACACACAGATGCGTATGTGTACACACATATATATATATATATATATATATATATATATATATATATATACCTATATTCACATACATACAGTATATATGTATAGCTATACAGACACACACACATATATATATATACTAATAATAATAGCATGTTCTTGTATAGCGCTGCTAGTTGTATGCAGCACTTTACAGAGACATTTTGCAGGCTGAGGTCCCTGCCCTGTGGATTTTACAATCTATTTTTTGGCGCCTGAGGCACAGGTAGATAAAGTGACTTGCCCAAGGTCACAAGGAGCCGACACCGGGAATTGAACCAGGCTCCCCTGCTTCAAACTCTCAGTGCCACTCCCTCTTTTATATATATATATATATATATATATATATATATATATATATATATATATATATATATATACATATAATGATGTCAATGTGTTAATATGTGTCCAAATGCCTATATATATATATATATATATATATATATATATAGGCATTTGGACACATATTAACACATTGACATCATTATATCAGTACATATTCAACGTACAACATACCGTAAAGTCAACATGAATCTCTCCTCGGCACGAATGATGTGGCAGAAATTTGTTTGGATTGGTGTAATCATTCCCTCGACATTTTGCAATATATAGTCGAAAGTTTTAATAGACATTCTCATGTACTTTTATTTTCATGCAAACGAAGCATTGGATATAAGGTGGCAAATTCGCCTAGTGTCTTGCGCTGGCGATTCATCTCGTGGAAACCTGTTGTCCTCCCGCCCAAAAGTCAGTTTTTACTTACACATTTTCCAATAAAAAAAACATACAGAGTTTTTTTGACATTGACATAATCAAATGATAATATAATAATACTAATATATACAGACACTAATAGTACATGTATATGTATATACTTTGAACTAGTTACTTTAAGGTTGTGCTTGTATTTTACCGTATATATAAATACTAGCTGATATACCTGGCGTTGCCAGGGCTTGCATGGGCGGGGGGCGTGGAAGGGTGGGGGGGGCATGAAGTGGAAGGGCGGGGAGGCATGCAGTGGAATGGTGGGGGGGGTCATGGAGTGGAAGGGTGGGGGGGGCATGGAGTGGAAGGGTGGGGGGCATGGAGTGCAAGGGCGGGGGGGCATGGAGTGGAAGGGCGGGGGGGCATGGAGTGGAAGGGTGGGGAGGGGCATGGAGTGGAAGGGCGGGGTGGCTGGGCATGGAAGGGTGGGGGGACAAGGGGCGTGGAAGGGCAGGGGGGGCAAGGGGCGTGGAAGGGCAGGGGGGGCGTGGAAGGTCTGGGGGAGGCGTGGAAGGGCAGGAGGGTGGGGGGCAAGGGATGTGGAAGGGCGGGGGGCCAGGGGCGTGGAAGGTTGGGGGGCAAGGGGCGTGGAAGGGAGGGGAGGGGCAAAGGGAGGGGAAGGGCAAAGGGCAGGGAGGGGTAAAGGGCAGGGAGGGGCAAAGGGCAGGGTGGGAGGGGGGGAAAAGGGCAGGGAGGGAGGGGGGCAAAGGGAAGGGAGGGAGGGGGGCAAAGGGCAGGAAGGGGGCAAAGGGCAGGGAGGGAGGTAGGGGGGGCAAAGGGGAGGGAGGGGGGCAAAGGGCAGGTAGGTAGGGGGGCAAAGGGCAGGGAGGGATGGAAGGGGGGCAAAGGGCAGGGAGGGCGGGAGGGGGGGGAAATGGCAGGGAGGGAGAGGGCAATGGGCAGGGAGGGGGGCAAAGGGCAGTGAGGGAGGGGGGGCAAAGGGCAGGGTGGGAGGGAGGCAAAGGGCAGGGAGGGAGGGGGCAAAGGGCAGGGAGAGAGGGAGGGGGAAAAAGGGCAGAGAGGGTGGGGGGGAAAGGGCAGGGAGGGAGGGGAGCAAAGGACAGAGAGGAGGGGCAAAGGGCAGGGAGGGATGGGGGCAAAGGGCAGGGAGGGAGGGGGACAAAGGGCAGGGAGGGGGGAAAGGGGAGGGAGGGGGGCAAAGGGCAGGGAGGGAGGGGGGCAAAGGGGATGGAGGGGGGGCAAAGGGGAGGGAGGGGGGCAAAGGGCAGGGAGGGGGCAAAGGGCAGAGAGGGGGAGCAAAGTGCAGGGAGGGGGAAAATGGCAGGGAAGGGGGGTCAAAGGGCAAGGAGGGGGGCAAAGGGCAGGGAGGGGGGCAAAGGGCAGGGAGGGGGGGCAAAGGGCAGGGAGGGGGGGAAAAGGGCAGGGAGGGGGGGCAAAGGGCAGGGAGGGGGTGGGAAAGGGCAGGGAGGGGGGGCAAAAGGCATGGAGGCAAAGAGCAGAGAGGGGGGGGGAGTCAGGGACTCATTCCCCTACGTGTCCTCACCTTACACCCGGCCGAAAGAAGAGATCAGTGTATCTCGAAAGCTCGCACAAATAAAAGCATTTCGTTAGCCACAGAACGGTATCATCTATTTATTTTTTGATTATATTTATATATATATATATATATATATATATATAGACACACATCTGTCTCAATCATGCCAGTCTGATCAATGCTTATCCTAACATCCAAGAAATCTACCGATGTAGGACTGCACAGAAAGGTAAGTTTGATGTTGAGTTCATTGTGGTTGAGCGCATCGATGAAATCTGCAAATGCATCACTGGTGCCATGCCAGACCACCCGGATGTCATCGATGTATCTCAACCGCAACAAGCCCAAATCACTTAAATGACGATATTGATCCGAGAAAACTACCTCTCTCTCCCACCAGCCCAAAAATAGATTCGCATAGGAGAGTGCACAAGCCGCCCCCATTGCTGTGCCTCTTACTTGCAAATAATATTTATTTTTTTAAATAAAATAATTACGAGTAAGGATAAATTGGAGTAAATCTATTATGAAATCAATCAAATCAACAGAAATGTCCTGCATAGATAAATAAAATTTTGATGCTTGGAGACCCTCACGGTGGGGAATACTAGTGTACAGGGACTCCACATCTCAGGTCGCGAGGATAGTATCCTCATCGACCGTAATGCAGTCGACCCTGGACAAGACCTCCATCGTGTCTCTCAAATAAGATGGTAAATTAACAACAGCGAGGCACAGGAATGAATCAATGAGGCAGCAAGCAGGTTCACACAACCCCCCCTATACCTGAAACCATGGGGCGACCTTGTGGGCGAGAGGCATTTTTGTGGATTTTGGGCAACAGATAAAAGGTTGGGACCACAGGGAACCTGAGAATCAAGCCATCATAATTACGCTTAGAGATAGTGTTGTTATCCAAAGCAATGCGTAATATGCGATCCAAGTCCGACCTGAACTGCAAGGTAGGGTCACATGAAAGCTCAGAATAACTTGAAGCATCATGTAACTGTCGATATGCTTCACGTTCATACATGAGCTGCGGCCAGATTACAACATTTCCCCCCTTGTCAGATTGCTTAATTTCCACGGACGGAATCCGTTGTAGCTCTTTAATAGCAAACCACTCTTCCTTACCCAAATTCGTAGGTTTATGTACGTAGGTTTATGGGTAGTTTGAGGATCTCCTCCGTTACAAGCGTGGCAAAAACATCAACTGGCGAACAGCTCTGGATAGGTGGACAGAAGGTAGATTTGAGTTTTTTCCGCAGCATGATGTCATTGGTGGTTGTACTGTGAATTAAAGTGAATAAAGGCGCTAGCTACTTAATATTAAGTGACAATAAATGCAAAATTCAGTGCAGTGAAACAGTGAGCTAAATAAAATAAAACCAAAATTGGTAGACAAATATTATAAAACCCTGCTCAGACCCTCTGGTGGAATCTGTTTCACGGGTTCCAGGGAGAAAGATATGTTTCAGACAGTCCAGGGGGAGCACATGTGGGAAACAAAAGACAAAATAAAAAACAATTTAAGTGCAGACGTTTTGAATAAAGAGATCAATGATGTGTTGAGAATCTTGGCTCTAAAGATGAATCTACTCACAAGATGGTTGTGGTTTTAAATGCAGTTAGCAGATAGGACTGCTACCCATAAGGATATACTGATGTGTGGGATTCCCTCCAGGCGCGTCTCATCAGTTAGGAGATGGTATATGTAGAGGAGAAAAACAGCACTACATAGCGCAATCTGATATAAACTTTATGTAAAAATTGATAAACATATAAAATGTGCACTTACAATGTGCTAGTTAAAAGTAAGCATTTATCACAATCAATGTGAAATCTGTTGGTACTGTGCAGCTCTCACCGCCTCCCCTCGCCGTTCCGGAGCTCCTTCGCCTGCACCTCAAGAGTCCAGCTTCTCTCAGTGTTTCCTCCGGCTGCGTGTGACATCACGGCTCTGTGGGTGGTGAAGCTACGGGTCACTCACTGATCCAAAAAGCCACTCTACGCGTTTCGCCCAGCTCTTGGAAGCTGTGTATGGCTTCGTCAGCGGTTTTCTGTTTGTTTCGCCCGAAGTGAACTGCGTTATTTAAGCGCTCGTGATTTTAGCATTTTATTCTCGCCGTCTGCAATACTGCAATGCCGTGTAAAAACTCAGGGGGGCGTTTGCGAGCTGTTGTCTTGGAAGTCTAATACCTTCGCGGTTCAACCTACGTCAGTACACAGTCTGTGTGTGCACGTGCAGTGATTGTAAATTTGCATATTTAAAGTATACATGCATTTGCAGTGCTTTGCTGCTGTACGGTATGTCACATTTGAAAATTGTTGAAACGCATAGGCGTGTACAGTACTGTAACAGTGTCACATTTCGGCATATACAGCGCTCTCGCCTCGCTCAGGATAATTAACTGCACTGCAGGGTATTTCAACTTCTTATTTTCTCTACAATGCAGTACATCTCTCCCACACCATTCCTTTGAACGCGTGTCTGGTTTCAATCACATTCCTGCTTGACAGCAGGTGATTACTACGCATGCGCCTGTAACTTCGCCCACCACTGCTTGCTTGCTTGAGTGAGTGACCAAAAAAAAAAAAAAATTTATTTTTATTTTCACAATCTGTGCTGTAGCTTTTGACTGCGACCTTACTGTATTTGGGGGTGTATTATTATGATAAACTGCCTTTTGAAATTAAAGTATGTCTTTAGCTTTGAACTTCATGCAGCTGTACCCTGTAGCCCCCTCCCCCACGAACGCTAGCTCAAGGATTTGAAATTCCACGGAGTCGTTAATTTTCTGAATCTTGCCATTGTATTCTTAATCCGTCCATAGCCGAGCTACAAAGCCTCACTGCGCCTGCGTGTAATCCTTTTTGAGATGGGAGCTAGCTGCTTACTGCGCATGAGTCACCCAACCCCCCTCTCCACAGAGTCGTTAATTTTCTGAATCTTGCCATTGTGTTCTTAAGCCATCCATAGCTGAGCTACAAAGCCTCACTGCGCCTGCGTGTAATTCTCTTTGAGATGGGAATTTTGAGGCTTTGTTTACAGCAACACTTTGGAAAATCCCTTCTCGAATTTGATTTGCACAGAGCATCACCTCTCTATGCGCCTGTGTGTAAACCTCTTCTCGGATGGGAGCTAGTTGATTCCTGCTCATGCGCCTGTAACTTCACCCACCACTGCTTGCTTGAGTGCCCCAATTATCTTTTTTTTTAATTATGATTTTTTAACTGTTATTTTATCTACAAGCCTGCAAAAACAATCTTGATATTACGATATTCAATCTGTGTATTTGCCTGCACATGGTTGATTTGTGTGCTTTTTATGTACAGTATTTGGGGGTTTAGGGATCAAATTATTATGATGAACTGCCTTTTGAAATTACTGTACTCCACTCTATGTAGTTTCTTTGAACTGCTGAACAACTAATCCTTCATCCCTCCCCCACACACACACAAACTCTTATCGGCAGCCACCTCCACAGAGTCATTCATTTTCTGAAGTTAGTCATTGTGTTTTTAATCCGTCCCTAGCCGAGCGTCAATCGCCTCACTGCGCCTGCGTGTACTCTAATCCTCTTTGAGATGGGAGCTTGCTGCTTACTGTGCATGAGTCACCCAACCCCCCTCCACAGAGTCGTTAATTTTCTGAATATTGCCATTGTGTTCTTAAGCCGTCCATAGCCGAGCTACAAAGCCTCACTGCGCCTGCGTGTAATTCTCTTTGAGATGGGAGCTAGCTGATTACTGCACATGACTCACCCCCCCACCCCCCACCACCCCACCCTTTGAGGCTTTGTTTACGGTAACGCTTTGGAAAATCCTTTCTCGATTTTGAAATGTAAATCTGATAAGCACAGCATTGTGAGAATTGAGAGTTAAAAAAAAACATTAACTGATTCATGTTGTTTTGTCATTCATTCTTTTTCATTGGAGTACTGTAGGGGTGGGGGGGTGTTGTCAATGATTATGATTAGCAGGAATGTAAATAAATATTTATTTTATTTTATCAGGAACCAAAAAATACAAATATAAAAATAATCATGAATAATACATAATGCAGTCTTCATTAAGTTCTTCTGGCAGATTGAAATTGGATAAACATTTAGAAAACATTTGCAAAACATGGACAAACATGAGTAATGCACATTTATAAGAATATTATTTAATAATATATACTGTAATGTATAATATATATATATATATATATATATATATATATATATATATATATATATATATATATATATATATATATATAGTAATATTATTTTTTCCGTCTTTATCTTGTTCCTTATTCTGTGTACAGCACAGTAGTTCATTGAGAGGAGATGTTTTGTGTACATCATTACTGCTGTTTATATACTGTACATTTGAGTGTACAAACAGATTAGACTGGACACAACACCCCACCTCCCCCCAGGCCACACTTTTCTCCTGAAACGACAAGAAAACAAAAATATTAGTGCAGTTATGTGCGTATTGTATTATGGCATTGTGTGATGTGTAGTACTACTGTAGATGGCTGGTGCTGCTTTCTCTGGAAAGAAAAAAATTGAGCAGTTAGTAGGCCGTTACTGTACTACTGTCAAACTACTGTAGTCTATACTGGAACTACTGTATACTCTGACTACTGTTAAATACTATGTAACCAGATGGCTGATGCTGCTCTCTCTGTAAAGAAAAAACTGTAACTACTGTATACTCTGACTATTCGGAACGAAAAAATCTGTGCCATACTTACCTGTATCATACTGTACTTACAATACTACAGTAAAGTACTACTTTCCTGATGCTTGCCCATTACGCGCGATCACAATGGGCAATACAGTCGCAATATGGTCTATATATTTATTGCAGCGTTCCACGGTGAGTACATGGTTCCAAAAACTCACTATGACTTTCAACAACTCGTCCTTTTTGGATGGTTTCACCACTTTCCGGATATGGTCCTTCAGCTGATACCAGACCATTTCGATCAGATTGGAGTCTGGCGATCTGTCATTGGAAAAAAGGACAATTGGTTTAAGAGATACAGTACACAGTAAAAACAGTGGTAAAAAAATGAGACACGGTTACCGCACTTACTCCGCTGGCGTCTTCACCCAGTTGATACCGCGCTCAAGGATATGCGCTGTTGACGCGGTATGCTTCGGATCGTTGTCCTGGTAGAAACAGTGACCCTCCTGGAACTCACGTGTGATGTATTGCAGTATCTCAGGGACAATGTTGTCTTGGAAGAAAGCTTTATTCATGATTCCTATAGCAAGAAAAGAAAAGTGCTCAAAAAACTGCATAATAGTACAGTACAGTGCATACAGTAAGGCTACACTAGTAAAGTACAGTGCATAAGGTTACATTTTATTGATATATTTTACCTTCAAAGATGACAATGCATCCTGGTCCACCCCTGAGATGGCACCCCACACATGCAGCTTCACTGGGTGTTTTGGCCGCGGCTTCAAAGATATGCGGCCATTTTCTGGAATGCAAAGGTTACCAATCTCTCCAGAGACACAGTAGACTCATCAGTGAAGATGAAATCCTGGAAAGTTTCTCCACTGTCGATCCATGCCTGGGCCTGGACCACTCTTTTTATTTTGTTTACATCCCGTATCATGGGGTACGCTCTGTAATGACAAGGAATAAATAATTTTAGCGGTACAGTACAGTTTCCTAAACAACACTTTTACCTCCTGTACTGTCCAGTACTAACCTCACACGTCCATATTTCCATCCAATGCTGCGTCTCATCTTCTTTATGCTGGTCTCTGATACAGTGAGATTGTGATTTTCCTGCAGAGTGTATTTCACCCTTAATGCTCTCTTTTCATCATTCTCCTCACTTATTTTGTCCACCAGAAGAGTTGTCTTCCTACAATGTAAAGAAAAACAATCCAGTAAGTAAAAATATTAGAGACAGTAGATCAACAGGATACAATATATTGTTCTATTAATATGCAGCAATATACAATATATATATATATACTGTTGTAATATAAATATAAATATACAAAATATATATACGGTTGTAATATAAATATAAATATACAAAATATATATACTGTTGTAATTTAAATATAAATATACAAAATATTTATACTGTTGTAATATAAATATAAATATAAAAAATATATATACTGTTGTAATATAAATATAAATATACAAAATATATATACTGTTGTAATATAAATATAAATATACAATATATATACACTGTTGTAATATAAATATAAATATACGAAATATATACACTGTTGTAATATAAATATAAATATAAAATTTATACATATACTGTTGTAATATAAATCTAGAGAAATAACAAAGATATTAGATACAGTACTGTAGATCTACAGTACATTTTTTGATATAATTTTTTTTTTTAAGTTGTATAAATATACTTACGCGTTAGTTACCCTTGGTGCCCTTTTGCGGTCTCTGTTTTTTCCGTGTGCATGATAGCTCACGGTGGTAGCTGGCACAACGATGCCAGAAGTAGCTAACCAGCGTTGGATAGCAGCAATTCGGTGTCCGCTCGTGTACATCTCCTTAATTCGCATGCTGAGATCCTTGGAAATCTTTTTAACAGGCATTGCTGCGAGTAGAAAGAAATACAAGCACAAGAATGTATATTCGATGTTTAGTCGATGTGTATTCAATGTGCAGTGAATCCACAAAATGTTTAGTGTGAAAAACAGGAAGAGTGCATGACAGCCCTGCAGTGAGGTGCCATCAAAGACACCTCCCTCCAGAGGACACTCACGCTTGCCCGTGTGAGTGGATGCAGCATTTCTCTGCATTTTGATTTAACACAACCGTCTACCCCAGAACTATACACTTATTCTGTCTTGTCCCTCACGTATTTGTTTTTTACTGTATTTTACTCTGAGGACAACACCACGAGTTATTCCTGCAGAGAAGACTAGAGAAGCCTTACTTCAGACCAGAGGAGAAGAAACGACCGTGCGGAGAGAACATAGAAGAGAGAGAAGCAAAAGTAAAGATACCTTGATGTGAAAGCATTTACACAAGGCCGTGTAAGTGTTTATGATTTTTTACACTTTATTACACATCACAGTCATTAACCATCATAGTGTTTGAAAGGTCTGTGTAGTCCCTCAACCTGTGCTCCCCCTGTTTTGCTTGTTTTTTTCTGTACTATCAAGGATCCTGGATAGGTCCTTTTTTGGGGTCTTGAGCAGCAGGAAGAGATTTGGAAGTAGAGGGGACCCTTATCCACTTCTTAAGGTTGTATTGTTCTATCTTAAGAATTTCATCACCCCACCAATTTATTCTTTAGGGTAGCGCCCGGGCTTTTTCTTTCATCACATTTGAGTACGCCCACTTTCAACACCTGTACCTCGCCGCAATGCATAAAAGGTTACACACTTTGCATAGCCCACCACTCGATGATCTGTATCTGAACTTGCCCTTGTCCAGATACTGCATTATGCCATCTGCTTCCATGGATCAACCTTGATTCTACGGACACAGGAACCCACTCGCCTCTGCCGTGCCTGTCATGCAGAAAAAGCGAAAGGCGGTTGCCGTTTCCACGCCAAGGCAAAAGCGACAGGCTAAGGCCAATAAAGAAAACCTTCTGCTGACCCCAAAGGCTAAGGATTTTCATAGACGTCAGCCTTATTATGTCAAGAAGATATACGGTGATGTACTCTCGACGCAAAACGATTGGCAGCCAACCCATCGAACCCGCAGACCACCTCCTCCCATACGCTTCGCCGTTTCTATCTGACGACGCTGTCGCTGGTGCCTCTGAAATCCACGAGTCACTTTCTCCTTTGCTCTTAGACGACTCTGCTTCTCGACCCGGAAATCCAAAGGTCACTTTCTCCATCCCTCTTCGACGACGCTGCCGCTTCTCCTATACCGGATATCCACAGGTCACCTCCTCCACCCTTCTTCGATGACGCTGCTGCTTCTCTCCATGGAACCCCCATCTCATCCTCTGTTGCACCCATCCACCCAGATGTCCACACGCATGCACAAGAAGCAGCTCGTTAGACCGGATGCTGATGGGATAAGTGTGGATATCCCCGGGAACTCTATTGTGCTGGCAAAGATAGATCTGCTTCTGGAGACCATGCTAAATGTGGAGCAACGGATGCTACATATGGATCAACGGATGCTAGATATGGATCAACAGATGCAACATATGGATCAACGGATGGATCGATGGATGGAGAAGATAGAGGCTGACATAGCAGGTATACATCATTTGCTCGGTGTTCATGCCCCTGTTTCCCCGACGCCGGAGCAGGAGGGTGACATGGATGTGATGAATGGGAGCATCGACCCCCTTCCATCACCAAGCGCACCCCTCCACCAGAAGATGTAGTGTACATGTATGCCGTTGAGGAGGACATGACAACCCCGTCAAGACCACGCCAGGAGACAACACGGCGACCAAGACCGGAGGAAAGCTTCCTCCCAGACAACCTACCATCGCCCGTCGCCTCAAGCACACCCACTCCCAGAAGACCTACATTCGCTCGCATCGATACGGTCCCCGACATCACCCTGTGCGATCTGCCACCGGCGCTCAGGGAGAAGTGTAGGGTGATGAGTGCTGGTGCACCCCACAAGTATGCCTTGTTACTTTTTAAGCACCATGTGCCCTACTCGTACTGCGACTGGGCCTTCAGAGTGAACTACGAAGGAAATCTCGTAAAAAATGCGCTTCCTGCCAATTTAAGAAAGAACATTCTGGATGAAATCCAATTACAGATCCTGTAATGAAAGGCGTTCGAGACTGCATTAATGGCATTTTGCGCCATGCAAGGAATCGGCCATGGACGGACAATCTGGTGGACTTTCTGGTTTAATCACGGGTACTGTAAGACCATACTGTTGTGCTGAACTGTACTGTACATGTTTTGACCTGCTGTACTTAAATAAAGGAGATGTTGTTGTGTGTTTTTTAACTTGTATTTATACAGAAATGTTTTAACTTGCTGTACACACACACAGGACATGCGCAATTCCAGTCCCTGAGGGCCGCAAACAGACCCGGTTTTCAAGGTTGTCCTGAAAACTGGGCCTGTTTGCTGCCCTCGAGTACTGTAGTGGTGCAGGCCTGACTGACTGTTTGGCACACCATCCCACTGTACTGTATATGTTTCTTTAATAAAGTAGATGTTGCGTTTTGTAAACTGTATTTTATGAATAAAGATTTTTTTTAATCACAGGTAAGACCATGCTGTTGTACTGTACATGTTTTGACCTGCTGTACTGTATTTAAATAAAGGAGATGTTGTGTGTTTTACTGTAACTGGTATTAATAGAAAAAGTTTGTAAGTTTTAACTTGCATTTATACAGAAATGTTTTATCTTGCTGTGCACACACACAGGACATGCACAATTCCAGTCCCTGAGGGCCGTAAACAGGCACGGTTTTTGAAAGGTTACCCTGAAAACCGGGCCTGTTTGCTGCCCTCAAGGACTGTACTGGCGCAGGCTTGACTGACTGTTTTGCACGCCATCCCACTGTATTCTGTATGTTTTGACTTTCCGTTCTTTGATAAAGGAGATGTTGCGGTTTGTATATTTTATGAGTAAAGAATTTGTTTTTAAAACATGTGACTGTAAACCATACATTTACTTTCTATACATAAATGTTTTCACTACTGTAGCAGTAAACCATACACCTGTTGATGTTTTGAATTGCTGTGCACTTAAATTTTTTCTACATTGTACAGTATTTGTAAATAAATGTTTTTGTACTTACTCTACCAATAAAATAACATGTTGATTTGTTTTACATTGTTCCATTGGCTCCTTTGCTACTGTAACAAAATACAGTGTTTCTAGAATGTACACTACTGTCCAGGCATACTGCACTGTATACTGTCGGCATGCTCAGTATAAGAGTATTAAAAAAATAGAATACACATACTGTACTGTATGTACTGGCACTGTATAGAAGACACATACTGTTTTCTTTTTTACACGAAACACCTGCAAGTCGACACATTACTGAAGCGCATGCGCATTACAATTCATGAATATCTGCCATCTGGCGGGCACGCGAAGAATTGCAACCTATTAAATCCGAACCATTCTCAATAAACGCATCAACCGCGCGTCAACCGCGCATGACCCGTGGCTGAGAACGCAAAATGAATGCGGCATGCTCCCGGTGAAGTGCGTCGCATTCCAGGAAAAAGCCAGGGAAAAACCTGCGATGTGTTAGAATAAAATGAGCCGCAGCAGTAAGCTCCTTTTTAGCAATCTCAATCTTATCAGTCAATTCTGCCAACACAAGTTTATCATGTTCAATTAGAATGACTATCAGCTCCAATGAGCATCTAGTAAGAGATGCTTCCCAACGTTCTTTCAAAGAGATATCAAATAATTCAAAGGCAGGGAAAAGCTTCATCCTCAAACCTCTTGGGATTATTTTGTATAAGAGATAATTATCGAGTGCCGTGCGTTCCACCAGCTACGCAGTCTCCTCTGTGATAGATATTTAAACGTATTCAGAGCATCTGTCTCTGTAGATCCAGAGACAGGGGTATCAGTACTGTTGTCAGCTAAATCAGTGCGTGAAAATGAGAAAGCTGCTTTGGCGCTGGCAATTCTCTGCTCTTCCTGCGCACTAAAATTCATACTAGCTCTTGCATGAAAAAGGAAGGGAAGGTATTTAATTAAAAGTGGAGCTGGTATAAGAATTGCTATAGAGAGAAAGCAAAAGACATATAATAGAACACACAAAAGTATACCACATCGACACAATATATCACTGTTGCCCCAAAACTGTAAATATGTAGTATAATAACACTAGACAGTGGTGCTAAAGGATGATAGAAATATATAGCAACAAGGAAAGCAACCTTTCAAGAAGCACACGGCATACCAAGGGAATATTAACAATGAGTTAATTATAGTGGGTTAAAAACAAGGGAAGAAAATTAAAAGAGGAGGGGGACTCACATCTACCAAGCATATATACCTAGAGGCAAAGGTACAAGGATAAGGCAAATCAAGCACCAGAGGTTGTTCAACAAACACAAGAAGCGCTCAATTGAGCATATATGTGTTTCATATGCACACACTGCAGATTAGTGCACATCCAGCAAAAAATCACTGTTTGTTGTAGAGAGATAACTGCAGAAAGTGGAGGCAGTAATAGCACATGTAACAATATTATGTATACATCACCACTTAAAGCATAGGTGTCAAGGGCCAAATAAAAAATGATCAGAGCCTCTTGTCAGGAAAAGCGGTAGGGGTCCCACTTCACAGACTCCCACTCCAACGCGTTTCGACTTAAAACGGTCTTCTTCGGGGAGTGGTGAGGGGAGTAATAGTAAAATTGCATATTTAATTTATTTTAAAGTACAGTACTGTACATGCTCGGACCCTGTTGGGGTGAAGTGAGGGGGTTCTTTATTTCTAGGTGCCCTAGAACAGAAGTTCCCACGCCAATTGGCCGTGAACTTGACCGAGGCCCTAAGTAGTTCCCACGCCAATTACGCGAATATATATAATATATATATATATATATAATTTAAAATAACCCGTTCTGTGGGTCTGAGCGGGTTGAAATTCACCTGGTCCTCATGCGGAAGGACCCTTGCCATAGTGGCGAAATATCAGCCTTGCACGACCCCCGGAACCGGAGATACCAAAAGACAGTTTAAAGCACATTACCAAAGTGGCTTTTTTTCTGCCATGCAAGTCAATGGCAGAAACCTGAACTTTAACATTACCCTGACTCTGTTCTGTTGCCACGAGAGGGTCGCAATTTGCCATGCAATCCTGCCGCAACTAGGACTACATGGTGACCAAATCTGAGCCCTCTAGGTTGAACAGAACCGGAGTTGTGGGTTCCAGGTTTCTGCTCATTCTGACTTAGCCGTTTCAAAGCTTTCTCCGCCATTACGCTCAATGGTAGGACCCTCCTCGCCGGCGTGACCCTTTCTTGCCGCCATCACTACTCGGACCCTCTTTGGGGTCAAGTGACGGGGTTCCTAACATCTAGGGGCAAATTTTTTTTATCTCTAGGTGCCCTGGAACAGAAGTTCCCACGCCAATTGTCCTAGTTCCCACGCCAATTGCGCGCTCATTGCTCTTTTTTTACAATGTTGCCGAGCTTGCGGCTTTGCGGTCAGGCAGTTAAAAAAACAGTGCAGCAAGCCTCTACATTTGTTACACTGTCAAAGGAGCAAATGGAAACAATGTGAGACAATTCAACATTTTCTTTTATTGGTGGAGTCAGTGCAAAAACATTTATTTACAAATACTGTACAATGTTGAAACATTTAAAATGCACAGCAATTCTAACCATCAACACACAATAATACATACTGCAGCCTTTATTAAATTCTTCTGGCAGATTGAAATCGGAGAAACATTTACAAAACATTTGTAAAACATGGAGATACATGAAAAATGGACGTTTATACTGTATGAATATTAATTTATAATACAGTATATATGCAGTGTATATATATACTGTATATAAAATCTACTGTTTGTTTTTGGTGCATGGGGCACAGGGAGTTAAAGTGACTTGCTTTTTATGTACTGTATTTGGGGGTTGTCTTTGGGGGTTTATTCATCAAATTATTATGATGAACTGCCTTTTGAAATTACAGTGCTGTTAACTATTTCAGCCACACACCTCCAGAGTTTTTAATCCCTCCCTAGCCAAGCGTCAATCGGCTGAGTCACCCTATCCTACCAACCCCCTCTCTCCACTGGGTCGTTAATCTTCTACATATTGCCATTGTGTTCTTTATCCGCCCATAGCCGAGCTACAAAGACTCAGTACGCCTGCGTCTCATCACACAACCCCCCTCCCCCAACCCTTAGAGGCCTGTTTTGTTAACGGTAACGCTTTGGAAAATCCCCTCTCGAATTTGAAATGTAAATCTGATGTGCACAGCACTGTGAGAATTGAGAGTAAACTGATACTGTATTTCATTAGGGTGTGAAAACATTTGTCAGTCAGTATGGTTTACAGTCACATGTTTTTTTTTTTCAACCAAAAAAGTTTTTATTGAGTGCATGGTACAATTTTCACATTTTCTGCCAACCCATTGTCTTATACAACAGTACCCATACCAACTCATTTTATAAGTAGACTCACGTAAGACATACCGGGGTTACGTACAGACCAACAAGACTGACAATCATACGACACCAGGGAGAGGAGGAAGGGAGGGGGGGGTGAGGTTGCCCCAGAGAGGCTTCAGCTCCGTTGGGCTCATCTTGGAAACTACGGTCCCATCAAGGCTCTGGATCTCTTGGGCTTTGAAGACTTCCGGTCCGACAGATCTCAGGTTAACTGCAATCGTAATGTTGGCGTCTAATCTCACGTATGTATCCTAGTCCCTGCTCGCTCATTTTGCTTCCGAATTTAGTTATTCCCTCTTGTTGATCGTATTCTATGTCTCCCCGTCCCCTACACTCATCAAAGGAGAACGCGCCTAGAGCTATTAGAGCAGTATGTTGGAGGCATTGATCCCTGGGATATCGTTCAGGTCTAGCCATGGAGACCAGACTTTTAGAAAGTTTGTGCCGGTGTCGTTAACTAGACTCGTTAACTGTTCCATCCGGCAAACGTGCCAAATTCTGTTCCTGATTTTTGGGATATTTGGTAGTTCCGACTGCTTCCACAATGCTGCGATTTCGCACCTCAGGGCAGTTGCAAAATGTGCAATCAATTTGTGCTCCGACCTGTTTAACCCCGGGGTGCGTCTGGCCAGCAGAAACAACCAGGGGTCTAAAGGGATCACGCAGTCGAGAATTCTCTGGAGCCAATTTCTGATATCTTCCCAGATTGGGAGTATCTTGGTGCAACCCCACAGCATGTGCAGCAAGCCTGCTCCCCATATTGTTTAGGGCACAATGGAGGGTAACCCCTGACAAACTTTGATAATCGTAATGGGGTCAAATACCACCTCATCAGGACCTTATACGCGTTCTCCTTCAATGTCGTGCAGATTGAGCTCTTAGCTGCCGCTAAAACAATATAGTCCCAGTCCTCGTCCTCTAGTGTGTCCCCCAGATCTCTTTCCCATCTATTCTTATATTTTAGTGTCATGTCGGCGTCAGAAGTCGGACAGACCACCGCCTTGTACATCGTAGAGATAAGTCCCTTGGTTCCTGTTCCAGTAGAACAGAGCTGTTCAAAATTAGTGCGTTTAGCTCGAATGGGAAATTTATCATAGAAAGCTCTTAGCTGGAGGTATCTAAAGAATTCAGAATTTGGAATTGATTTTTCAGACTTAATTTGCTCAAACGGTTTGATAGATATTCTACCCTTCAGGTGTAAAAGGCGAGTATAGCCCTTCTGTGTCCATGTAATAAAATCTTTCTTCTGCAGGCCCGGAGCGAAATCAGGGTTTCCCAAAATTGGGGTAATCAAAGAGTGTTGTCTCATCAAGACGTGTTTATATTTGCTTTTGTCCCATACTGCCAAAGAGCTGACAACCGCGGGGAGCGGGTTTGTGAAGTCCTTGCGGACCTTATTTGGGAGCCAGATCAGGTCCTGCAATGCCACCGGGGCACTGCAGGCCGCCTCCAGTTCCACCCATCGCCTCCAACTAGGGTGGGTGAGCCACTGGATAATTTGGGTCAATTGGGCCGCTCTGAAGTATGATAACAGGCAAGGTACCGCTAATCCTCCTCTTGTTGTGGGCCGAATTAGCGTGCTAGTTTTGATGCGGGGGGTTTTATTACCCCAGACAAACTTCACCATTGCGGACTGTAACCGAAGGATCTCTTCCCTGATTATAGGGACCGGAAGAGTCTGAAATAGGTACAGAATTCTGGGAAGGAGATTCATTTTTAGAGATTGAATCCTGCCAATCCAGGATATGTTGTACCTTGCCCATTTCCGGAGATCTTCCTTCAGTGTCCGTATTAGTCTGGGGTAATTCGCCTTATAAAGGGTGCCTGATTGCTTCGTGATATTTATCCCTAAATATTTTATGGAGGAGGTTTGCCATTTGAATTCAAAGTTCACCGTGATCAGTTTCTCGGTGGCCTTAGGTAAGTTGATATTTAGGGCTTCTGATTTTGCTTGGTTAATTTTGAACCCAGATATCGCATTAAATTCCCCTAGCAATTGAAAGACGTTCGGTAGAGAGGTGAGGGGCTGTGATAGCGTGAGTATCACGTCATCAGCGTACAGGGCCACTTTATGTGGCTGGTCACTAATTTGGATTCCTGCTATATTCGGACTGAGGCGTATGTGCGCCGCTAGGGGTTCGATGCATAGCGCAAAGAGAAGGGGTGACAGAGGACAGCCTTGTCTGGTGCCGCTCTTAATCTGGAATTCTTCCGAGGGGAAGCCCTGGTGTCTGACCTTCGCCGTCGGTCCCCGATACAGAGCGAGAATTGCCTCTATCATTCTCCCACCCAGGCCGAACGCCCCCAGCATCTCCCTCAAGTAGGGCCAGTCAATTCTGTCGAACGCTTTTTCTGCATCTAAACTAAGCACCATAGACGGAATATGTTTTTTTTGCTCCAGATCAATCAAATCTATTATCCGTCTGGTGTTATCAGCTGCTTGTCGACCACATATGAACCCCACTTGATCAGGATGGACCAACTTGGACAACACCTGGTTAAGGCGGTTAGCTAAAAGTTTGGAAAAGATTTTGGTATCTGAGTTTATTAAAGAGATGGGCCTATAGCTTTTACAGTCCGCTGGGTCCTTTCCTTGTTTGTGGATTACTGAGATAGACGCCTGGAGCATCGAGCCCGGGATGGGGGCACCATCCATGAAGGAATTACACAGTTTTAGTAGATGAGGAGCTAGTATTTTGCGAAATTTCTTATAATAGAGATTGGAAAAGCCATCCGGGCCTGGGGCCTTGGCTGCTTTTAATGACTTCATTACCTCTAGGAGTTCCTCGATAGTAAAGTCTGCCTGTAGTGCGTCCCTCTCCTCTCTGGTCACTTTAGGCAATTGAGCCTCTGTTAAGAACGTCTTTAGTCCTGCTTTTGTGGTTGGCGTGTGTGCCACCTTCGCCCCGTCGTAGAGGGTTTCATAATATGTTTTAAATTCATTAACTATTTTTTGGGGGTCAGAGGTCAGATCCCCCTGCTCTGTTCGAATTGTCTGAATTTGGGAGACTTGGTTTTTGTCTCTTAGTTTGTTGGCAAGTAGGGTATCTGGCCTGTTTGCTTTCTCGAAAAATTTCCGCTTAGACCATGTCAGCTCCTTTTCAGCACGGGAGGTCAGCAAGATATTAAGTTTGGTTTTAGTGTCTAGCAGCTCCTTAAGGGTCATTGCATCTTTGCTATTTTTATGTCGAGCTGAGAGGACTGCCAATTCTTCTTGTAGCTGATTGATTTTTTTGTCCTTCTCCCTCTTTCGCCTGCTTGCAATCCTTATGAGCTCTCCTCTCAGAGTCGCCTTATGGGCTTCCCATAGGGTAGCCTGCGAAGTCACGCTTCCCGTATTCTCTTGAAAATATTCCCTGATTCTATCCCCTACCTTTTGTGCAATTTCGGGGATTTTTATTAAAACTTCATTAAGTTTCCAGTTCGCTCCTGGTCTGTCCAGAATAAAATCGGAGCACCGCAGCTCTATCGGCGCATGATCTGACCACGAAATATCGTGGATGCCCGAGTGGGAGATCTGTGAAACCATTCTACTGGATATAAAGAGGTAGTCTATCCTACTATATCTGTCATGTGGGTGGGAGTAGAATGTAAATCCTTTGTCCTGGCGGTGTTGTTCCCGCCATATATCTAAAAGGTTATTAGCTCTCAGCCCTCTATTCCAGGTTTGTCTGACCTTTGATCTAGCTTTGCCGCTCGGGGTGCATCTATCCATTACTGGATCTAATGTCTGATTAAAATCGCCCCCTAGTATTACGCATCCCTGTGCTATCCTCTGGAGGACGGAGAAAAACCTTTCCAGGAAAGCTTCTGTACCTTCACTTGGCGCATAAACGTTTGCCAGTGTGATCGGCTGACCTCTTATTTCGCCGCTTATAATCAGAAATCGGCCGTTGTAGTCTTTTTTAATGGTCTTAATCGCAAAGGGCAAACGGTTATGCAGTAGAATGGCTACTCCTCTTTTTTTTTTGTTGGCTGAGGCTGAGAACCAATTCCTAAACCTATAATCAATATATTTTGGTGAGCTAGCTTTGGAAAAATGCGTTTCTTGTAATAGAATTATGTCAGGGTCTGTTTTTTTGTAGTCCGCCATAGCTAGTCTGCGTTTCCCTGGACTGTTAAAGCCTTTCACATTATGTGAAATAATGGTGATCCCTTTACTCATGAGTGTATTTCCAAACCTTTTCGCTTTTCCAATCAACCGTCAGAGCCCATGGTATGACGAAGGCTGGGGTGCCTACCCAGGTTCCCTCAGATGTCTGTTGGTATTGAAGCCTCTTGGTGTTATCGTAAACTCTGCTGGCCCAGTTGTGGAGCTTGGTCCTAGGATCCATCTCCGGTCTCCCTTCCTTGTTTCTGTGCTCGCGGGCTGTATGGGGGAAAAACAAAGGGACACACACCGGGGAAACACGGGGAACACAACATAGACAAATAGAACCTTTGGTGTACAGTCGGGGCCAACCCCCCGCTGTCACTTGGCTGCCCCTCCTGGGTGTCCGGTCCAGGCTCTATCTCGGGTAGTTTCCCTCCCGTCTCCAGAGCCCCCCTCCACCGGCCCAGTGGGGTCTTGCATGGGCCCCCTGAGGGATAACCCCCAGGTGCCCACGTGGAGTCCCATGACGATGGTAGGCGTGAGCTCTCCTCCCTCCCCTCCCCGCCAAGTAGTGCCATATAAAACAAAACCTGTAACCACTTTTTTTTTTTCCCTTTCCCCCCCTTTCTCCTCTCCCTCCTTTTTTTTTTTTTTTTGTTTGTGAACCAGAACTGTTTGTAACCGTAGCACTCCCTACCTATGTCTGCATTCTGCATTCTTTGATGTTGCCTATATCTAGTGAGCTAAGGACCTAATTCCTTTCCCCCCCTTATCTCCGGATCCCGGGAAGCCCTTTTAATTCTCCCTCCGTGTGTCTTGTTTCTACCCTTTATGGAGTGAGCTGTGTGTGCCTTTATTTTTTATCTTTATTTTTATACTAACTAATACTTATATGGCTGTGTTGTAACTGTAATTCATGGCTTCGGTGGGTGTTTAAACTGTTTGCGACATTGTCCGTCGCGGGCCTATGACGTATGTCCGCCTTTGGCCTCTTGTCTCTAGTCTGTACCACCTCCGCCTCTACCAAGATGGCCGCCGGGCCATATCCTGTGACGTCCTTCCGGCCGTCGCCATTTTCCCTTCGGCTGGTCTCGGAGATGGGTGCTTTCCCGCGTTGTCTTCCCGCCACTGGTCCTTCTTCTTCCGGTGCTGTTCTCTCCATCTGCCATGGCCAGGGACACCTCCATCTTGGCCAGCTTGCGTTCCACGGCCATCCTCCGTGACCCGCTTCCCTCCGTTCGGCCGCCCGACAAGGTAAGTGTGCTGCGGGTCTCCTTTTTCAGCTCGTCGGCCAGTCTTCATCCGCTTCCACGTATTTGGGGATATTTTTACCCCATTGCTGGGACTTTGATTGATGATGTCTCATCCCTGCTTGAGTTGAGGGTGTAGGGCAACAGCGCCATTTTAATACAAACTGGGTCCGCAACTGCGGAAACTTTAGGTGTGTTGAAACGCATTGTCCACTGTGTTAGTCTTTATCTCCCCTCTGCGGTTCCCGGCTTCGTTTGGGGCTAGCCACTTTCTGCCAGTCCACCTCTCGTGCTGGCTCCTCTTGAGGCCTGTTGATCGGGGCCTCTTTCACTCCCAGTTTGTGGAGGAAGTCGTCCCCCTTCTCTGGTTCTCTCATGGAGACGGCCTTCCCGTTCTTGATGACCAGTAGGCCGAACGGGAAGGTCCATCTGTATCTGATGGCTCTGTCCCGGAGGAGCCTCGTGACCGGCTGCAGTTTCTGCCGTCTAGCCAGTGTGAGAGGGGAGTGATCCTGGAACAATTGGAGGGTAGTTTCCTCGAACTTGCAGGCATTTTGGGTGCGTGACTTCTGGAAGAGTGATTCTCGGGTGCAAAAGTAATGCAGCGTCGCTATTACGTCGCGAGGTTGTTGATTAGCCACAGGTCTGCTCCTGAGAGCTCGATGTCAGTGGTCCATCAGAAGCTCCGGTGCAGGGGTCTCAGGCAGCAGGGACGTCATCCAGCGGGAGACAACGTCTTCTATCTCTGTGATCTCTTCAGGGATGCCGCGGATCCGTATGTTATTGCGGCGATCCCTGTTCTCTGCATCTTCCTGTCTCTCTGCTATTTCTGTGATTTGGGCTTGTAAGTGTGAGGATCTCTTGTCTGATTTTTGTATGGCTTTTGAAGTTGCCGCCATTTTCTCCTCCAGGTCCCCTGTGTGCTCCCCCACTCCCTGAACCTCCTTACGGAGCTCCTGTATTTCTGCCCAAAAAAGTTTGTGCATGTCATTATAGAGCCGATCGAAATCACAGCGCCTTACCGGCAGCTGTTCAGGCTCCTCCACTGCCTCCTCCTCTCGGTCGGAATCTGACCCCGCGGCTGAGCCCGCTGCCATTTCGGCTCCGGTACCCTTTGCCCCTGATCTGTTCAGGTATCTGCGTAGATCGCTCGTGGCCTTCTTTTTATTAGTTTGCGGGGCCATCTCTGAGTGTTCTTTGTTAGCTGTATATAAGTGCCGGGGTTTGAGGATCGCAAGAAAGTGGTTATTTTAGCTCTATTGTGTTGGCGGGGGACGGAGCTCTAGGCTTAAGCAGCCATCCGCCTCAACATCGCGCATGCGCCTCCTACAGTCACATGTTTTAAATACAATACAGTACATTCTTTAATATCTTTAAAATAAAAATATATAAATATAATTTAAAATAATCCGTTCTATGGGTCTGAGCGGGTTGAATCGGAGAAACATTTACAAAACATTCTTATTCATTGGTGCACTGTAGGGGTGGTTGTCAATGATTATGATTCACAGGAAAGAGAATAAATATTTATTTTATTTTATCAGGAACCAAAAAATACAAATATAAAAATAATCAGGAATAATACATAATGCAGTCTTTATTAAGTTTTTTGGCAGCTTGAAATTGGATAACCATTTGGAAAACATTTGTAAAACATGGGGAAACATGAGTAATGCACATTTATAAGAATATCTTTTAATACTATATATAGTACTGTAATGTACTGTATAATATATATACTATATACTGTATAGTAATATTATTTTTTCCGTCTTTATCTTTTCCTCATTCTGTCTGCAGTACAGTAGTTCATTGAGAGAGGAGAGGTTTTGTGTACATCATTACTGCTGTTTATATACCGTACATTTGACTGTACAAGCAGATTTGACAGGACACAACGCCCCCATCTCCCCCTAGGCCCCCCTTTTTCCTGAAACGACAAGAAAACAAAAAATTAGTGCAGTTACTGTACTGTACTGTATGTGCGTACTGTGCTGTATTATGGCAGAACTACTGTAGGTGGCTGGTGCAGCTTTCTCTGGAAAGAAAAAAATGGAGCAGTTAGTAGGCAGTTACTGTAGTACTGTCAAACTAGTCTACTGTATACTGGAACTACTGTATACTCTGACTACTGTTAAATTCGATGTACTGTAACCTGATGGCTGATGCTGCTCTCTCTGTAAAGAAAAAACTAACTACTGTATACTATTACTATCTGGAAAGAAAAAATCTGTATTTAAAACCAGAGACATAACATAAAACACAGACAAAGCTCAGTGCACATCCAGAAAAACTTATATACGGTACAGTGCCTAAATATACATGTATAAATAACTAATAAATAAAATGGTCTTTTAGTTTAACATTTTGGCCAAATTGTTGTAAGCCCTTGAGCCAAACTTCACGGCAGACCACGTTCAAGGGTCCCTACACTAATATAAATTCTTAATAACCTGTGCATTGCCAGGAAGAATGATTTATAATAAATCTGTCAATATGAGTTGCAAAAGTTCTAAGTCTGATTGAAGCTTTTATTAACCTGTACATTACCAGGAAAAGCACTCTGTAATAGATTTGTCACAATCACACTGCATGCAGGCAAGTTCCCCTGATAGTTGGAGATGCCATGGAGTGAGCTTTTAACCATTTAAATGTGGGAGGGAGTGAGCTTCAATTGGATAGGAGGTTGCCACCCTCCAAAACAGCCAAGACTAGCTGCACAAGAACTATAAAACATACAGAACACCTACAAGCTCAAATTGAACCCCCAAAATACCCACAACATATATATAAGCATATAAGTTTCACAGAGGAGTGCTACTGAGCATGGCAATTTATATTTAAAACCAGAGACATAACATAAAACACAGACAAAGCTCAGTGCACATCCAGAAAAACTTATATACGGTACAGTGCCTAAATATACATGTATAAATAACTAATAAATAAAATGGTCTTTTAGTTTAACATTTTGGCCAAATTGTTGTAAGCCCTTGAGCCAAACTTCACGGCAGACCACGTTCAAGGGTCCCTACACTAATATAAATTCTTAATAACCTGTGCATTGCCAGGAAGAATGATTTATAATAAATCTGTCAATATGAGTTGCAAAAGTTCTAAGTCTGATTGAAGCTTTTATTAACCTGTACATTACCAGGAAAAGCACTCTGTAATAGATTTGTCACAATCACACTGCATGCAGGCAAGTTCCCCTGATAGTTGGAGATGCCATGGAGTGAGCTTTTAACCATTTAAATGTGGGAGGGAGTGAGCTTCAATTGGATAGGAGGTTGCCACCCTCCAAAACAGCCAAGACTAGCTGCACAAGAACTATAAAACATACAGAACACCTTCAAGCTCAAATTGAACCCCCAAAATACCCACAACATATATATAAGCATATAAGTTTCACAGAGGAGTGCTACTGAGCATGGCAATTTATATTTAAAACCAGAGACATAACATAAAACACAGACAAAGCTCAGTTCACATCCAGAAAAACTTATATACGGTACAGTGCCTAAATATACATGTATAAATAACTAATAAATAAAATGGTCTTTTAGTTTAACATTTTGGCCAAATTGTTGTAAGCCCTTGAGCCAAACTTCACGGCAGACCACGTTCAAGGGTCCCTACACTAATATAAATTCTTAATAACCTGTGCATTGCCAGGAAGAATGATTTATAATAAATCTGTCAATATGAGTTGCAAAAGTTCTAAGTCTGATTGAAGCTTTTATTAACCTGTACATTACCAGGAAAAGCACTCTGTAATAGATTTGTCACAATCACACTGCATGCAGGCAAGTTCCCCTGATAGTTGGAGATGCCATGGAGTGAGCTTTTAACCATTTAAATGTGGGAGGGAGTGAGCTTCAATTGGATAGGAGGTTGCCACCCTCCAAAACAGCCAAGACTAGCTGCACAAGAACTATAAAACATACAGAACACCTACAAGCTCAAATTGAACCCCCAAAATACCCACAACATATATATAAGCATATAAGTTTCACAGAGGAGTGCTACTGAGCATGGCAATTTATATTTAAAACCAGAGACATAACATAAAACACAGACAAAGCTCAGTGCACATCCAGAAAAACTTATATACGGTACAGTGCCTAAATATACATGTATAAATAACTAATAAATAAAATGGTCTTTTAGTTTAACATTTTGGCCAAATTGTTGTAAGCCCTTGAGCCAAACTTCACGGCAGACCACGTTCAAGGGTCCCTACACTAATATAAATTCTTAATAACCTGTGCATTGCCAGGAAGAATGATTTATAATAAATCTGTCAATATGAGTTGCAAAAGGTCTAAGTCTGATTGAAGCTTTTATTAACCTGTACATTACCAGGAAAAGCACTCTGTAATAGATTTGTCACAATCACACTGCATGCAGGCAAGTTCCCCTGATAGTTGGAGATGCCATGGAGTGAGCTTTTAACCATTTAAATGTGGGAGGGAGTGAGCTTCAATTGGATAGGAGGTTGCCACCCTCCAAAACAGCCAAGACTAGCTGCACAAGAACTATAAAACATACAGAACACCTACAAGCTCAAATTGAACCCCCAAAATACCCACAACATATATATAAGCATATAAGTTTCACAGAGGAGTGCTACTGAGCATGGCAATTTATATTTAAAACCAGAGACATAACATAAAACACAGACAAAGCTCAGTGCACATCCAGAAAAACTTATATACGGTACAGTGCCTAAATATACATGTATAAATAACTAATAAATAAAATGGTCTTTTAGTTTAACATTTTGGCCAAATTGTTGTAAGCCCTTGAGCCAAACTTCACGGCAGACCACGTTCAAGGGTCCCTACACTAATATAAATTCTTAATAACCTGTGCATTGCCAGGAAGAATGATTTATAATAAATCTGTCAATATGAGTTGCAAAAGTTCTAAGTCTGATTGAAGCTTTTATTAACCTGTACATTACCAGGAAAAGCACTCTGTAATAGATTTGTCACAATCACACTGCATGCAGGCAAGTTCCCCTGATAGTTGGAGATGCCATGGAGTGAGCTTTTAACCATTTAAATGTGGGAGGGAGTGAGCTTCAATTGGATAGGAGGTTGCCACCCTCCAAAACAGCCAAGACTAGCTGCACAAGAACTATAAAACATACAGAACACCTACAAGCTCAAATTGAACCCCCAAAATACCCACAACATATATATAAGCATATAAGTTTCACAGAGGAGTGCTACTGAGCATGGCAATTTATATTTAAAACCAGAGACATAACATAAAACACAGACAAAGCTCAGTGCACATCCAGAAAAACTTATATACGGTACAGTGCCTAAATATACATGTATAAATAACTAATAAATAAAATGGTCTTTTAGTTTAACATTTTGGCCAAATTGTTGTAAGCCCTTGAGCCAAACTTCACGGCAGACCACGTTCAAGGGTCCCTACACTAATATAAATTCTTAATAAACTGTGCATTGCCAGGAAGAATGATTTATAATAAATCTGTCAATATGAGTTGCAAAAGTTCTAAGTCTGATTGAAGCTTTTATTAACCTGTACATTACCAGGAAAAGCACTCTGTAATAGATTTGTCACAATCACACTGCATGCAGGCAAGTTCCCCTGATAGTTGGAGATGCCATGGAGTGAGCTTTTAACCATTTAAATGTGGGAGGGAGTGAGCTTCAATTGGATAGGAGGTTGCCACCCTCCAAAACAGCCAAGACTAGCTGCACAAGAACTATAAAACATACAGAACACCTACAAGCTCAAATTGAACCCCCAAAATACCCACAACATATATATAAGCATATAAGTTTCACAGAGGAGTGCTACTGAGCATGGCAATTTATATTTAAAACCAGAGACATAACATAAAACACAGACAAAGCTCAGTTCACATCCAGAAAAACTTATATACGGTACAGTGCCTAAATATACATGTATAAATAACTAATAAATAAAATGGTCTTTTAGTTTAACATTTTGGCCAAATTGTTGTAAGCCCTTGAGCCAAACTTCACGGCAGACCACGTTCAAGGGTCCCTACACTAATATAAATTCTTAATAACCTGTGCATTGCCAGGAAGAATGATTTATAATAAATCTGTCAATATGAGTTGCAAAAGTTCTAAGTCTGATTGAAGCTTTTATTAACCTGTACATTACCAGGAAAAGCACTCTGTAATAGATTTGTCACAATCACACTGCATGCAGGCAAGTTCCCCTGATAGTTGGAGATGCCATGGAGTGAGCTTTTAACCATTTAAATGTGGGAGGGAGTGAGCTTCAATTGGATAGGAGGTTGCCACCCTCCAAAACAGCCAAGACTAGCTGCACAAGAACTATAAAACATACAGAACACCTACAAGCTCAAATTGAACCCCCAAAATACCCACAACATATATATAAGCATATAAGTTTCACAGAGGAGTGCTACTGAGCATGGCAATTTATATTTAAAACCAGAGACATAACATAAAACACAGACAAAGCTCAGTTCACATCCAGAAAAACTTATATACGGTACAGTGCCTAAATATACATGTATAAATAACTAATAAATAAAATGGTCTTTTAGTTTAACATTTTGGCCAAATTGTTGTAAGCCCTTGAGCCAAACTTCACGGCAGACCACGTTCAAGGGTCCCTACACTAATATAAATTCTTAATAACCTGTGCATTGCCAGGAAGAATGATTTATAATAAATCTGTCAATATGAGTTGCAAAAGTTCTAAGTCTGATTGAAGCTTTTATTAACCTGTACATTACCAGGAAAAGCACTCTGTAATAGATTTGTCACAATCACACTGCATGCAGGCAAGTTCCCCTGATAGTTGGAGATGCCATGGAGTGAGCTTTTAACCATTTAAATGTGGGAGGGAGTGAGCTTCAATTGGATAGGAGGTTGCCACCCTCCAAAACAGCCAAGACTAGCTGCACAAGAACTATAAAACATACAGAACACCTACAAGCTCAAATTGAACCCCCAAAATACCCACAACATATATATAAGCATATAAGTTTCACAGAGGAGTGCTACTGAGCATGGCAATTTATATTTAAAACCAGAGACATAACATAAAACACAGACAAAGCTCAGTGCACATCCAGAAAAACTTATATACGGTACAGTGCCTAAATATACATGTATAAATAACTAATAAATAAAATGGTCTTTTAGTTTAACATTTTGGCCAAATTGTTGTAAGCCCTTGAGCCAAACTTCACGGCAGACCACGTTCAAGGGTCCCTACACTAATATAAATTCTTAATAACCTGTGCATTGCCAGGAAGAATGATTTATAATAAATCTGTCAATATGAGTTGCAAAAGTTCTAGGTCTTTTGCAACTCATATTGACAGATTTATTATAAATCCTTCTTCCTGTCTGTGTTTTATGTTATGTCTCTGGTTTTAAATATAAATTGCCATGCTCAGTAGCACTCCTCTGTGAAACTTATATGCTTATATATATGTTGTGGGTATTTTGGGGGTTCAATTTGAGCTTGTAGGTGTTCTGTATGTTTTATAGTTCTTGTGCAGCTAGTCTTGGCTGTTTTGGAGGGTGGCAACCTCCTATCCAATTGAAGCTCACTCCCTCCCACATTTAAATGGTTAAAAGCTCACTCCATGGCATCTCCAACTATCAGGGGAACTTGCCTGCATGCAGTGTGATTGTGACAAATCTATTACAGAGTGCTTTTCCTGGTAATGTACAGGTTAATAAAAGCTTCAATCAGACTTAGAACTTTTGCAACTCATATTGACAGATTTATTATAAATCATTCTTCCTGGCAATGCACAGGTTATTAAGAATTTATATTAGTGTAGGGACCCTTGAACGTGGTCTGCCGTGAAGTTTGGCTCAAGGGCTTACAACAATTTGGCCAAAATGTTAAACTAAAAGACCATTTTATTTATTAGTTATTTATACATGTATATTTAGGCACTGTACCGTATATAAGTTTTTCTGGATGTGCACTGAGCTTTGTCTGTGTTTTATGTTATGTCTCTGGTTTTAAATATAAATTGCCATGCTCAGTAGCACTCCTCTGTGAAACTTATATGCTTATATATATGTTGTGGGTATTTTGGGGGTTCAATTTGAGCTTGAAGGTGTTCTGTATGTTTTATAGTTCTTGTGCAGCTAGTCTTGGCTGTTTTGGAGGGTGGCAACCTCCTATCCAATTGAAGCTCACTCCCTCCCACATTTAAATGGTTAAAAGCTCACTCCATGGCATCTCCAACTATCAGGGGAACTTGCCTGCATGCAGTGTGATTGTGACAAATCTATTACAGAGTGCTTTTCCTGGTAATGTACAGGTTAATAAAAGCTTCAATCAGACTTAGAACTTTTGCAACTCATATTGACAGATTTATTATAAATCATTCTTCCTGGCAATGCACAGGTTATTAAGAATTTATATTAGTGTAGGGACCCTTGAACGTGGTCTGCCGTGAAGTTTGGCTCAAGGGCTTACAACAATTTGGCCAAAATGTTAAACTAAAAGACCATTTTATTTATTAGTTATTTATACATGTATATTTAGGCACTGTACCGTATATAAGTTTTTCTGGATGTGCACTGAGCTTTGTCTGTGTTTTATGTTATGTCTCTGGTTTTAAATATAAATTGCCATGCTCAGTAGCACTCCTCTGTGAAACTTATATGCTTATATATATGTTGTGGGTATTTTGGGGGTTCAATTTGAGCTTGTAGGTGTTCTGTATGTTTTATAGTTCTTGTGCAGCTAGTCTTGGCTGTTTTGGAGGGTGGCAACCTCCTATCCAATTGAAGCTCACTCCCTCCCACATTTAAATGGTTAAAAGCTCACTCCATGGCATCTCCAACTATCAGGGGAACTTGCCTGCATGCAGTGTGATTGTGACAAATCTATTACAGAGTGCTTTTCCTGGTAATGTACAGGTTAATAAAAGCTTCAATCAGACTTAGAACTTTTGCAACTCATATTGACAGATCTTATACTATATTAGTGAAAGCACTGTATGTTTGCCTGCCTGGATGTCCGGTGTCCCTAGGGGAAATCTCATTGGTCCCTTGGGTCGCCCGCCCCCGCAAACCTCTCATTGGCCTGAGGCGGAGTGACGGCCCACACACACACACACAACACAGCAGCTCTATACACACACACACACACACACACACACACACACACACACACACACACACACACACACACACACACACACACACACACACACACACACACACACACACACACACACACACACACACACACACACACACACACACACACAACACAGCAGCTCTATACACACACACACACACACACACACACAACACAGCAGCTCTATACACACACACACACACACACAAACAACACAGCAGCTCTATACACACACACACACACACACAACACAGCAGCTCTATACACACACACACACACACAACACAGCAGCTCTATACACACACACACACACACAACACAGCAGCTCTATACACACACACACACACACACAACACAGCAGCTCTATACACACACACACACACACAACACAGCAGCTCTATACACACACACACACACACACAACACAGCAGCTCTATACACACACACACACAACACAGCAGCTCTATACACACACACACACACACAACAAAGCAGCTCTATACACACACACACACACAACACAGCAGCTCTATACACACACACACACACACACACACACAACACAGCAGCTCTATACACACACACACACACAACACAGCAGCTCTATACACACACACACAACACAGCAGCTCTATACACACACACACACACACACACACAACACAGCAGCTCTATACACACACACACACACACAACACAGCAGCTCTATACACACACACACACAACACAGCAGCTCTATACACACACACACAACACAGCAGCTCTATACACAAACACACACAACACAGCAGCTCTATACACACACACACACAACACAGCAGCTCTATACACACACACACACACACAACACAGCAGCTCTATATACACACACACACACACACAACACAGCAGCTCTATACACACACACACACCCTCTGTCCGCCCCCCTCCCCCCCCCCTCACGTGCGCCATCCTGCACTGGCTCCGGACGGGAAGCGCGGCCCTCCTACCCCAGCCGCTCCCTTACCTCCCCGGCGCTACCACCCGCTCAGGTAAGTCACTGTGCGTCCCGCCTCAGCCTCAGGCCCACTGCGCGTCCCGCCTCAGCCTCAGGCCCACTGCGCGTCCCGCCTCAGCCTCAGGCCCACTGCGCGTCCCGCCTCAGCCTCAGGCCCACTGCGTGTCCCGCCTCAGCCTCAGGCCCACTGCGCGTCCCGCCTCAGCCTCAGGCCCACACAGGGCGCTTCCTACCGCCGCTCAGCCAGACGCCACATCGAGCGGGCGCCGGGGGGGAGCGTGAGTCTTAGGCCCACACAGGGCGCTTCCTGCAGCCGCCTGCACGCCTCACTCAGCAGGACGGCACATCGGGGGACCAAGCGGCCGCCGGGGGGGGGAGCGCGAGTCACAGGGAACGGGGGGGGGGGGAGTCACGGGGAACGGGGGGGGGGGAAATGCCCAAACATAAATTATGACAATACATATGCCCACCGCTCTCCACCCCCCCCCACTCCCCTTTCCCCCCCCCCACTCCCCTTCCCCCCCCCCGCTCCCCTTTCTCCCCCCCGCTCCCCTTTCTCCCCCCTCCGCTCCCCTTTCTCCCCCCCCCGCTCCCCTTTCTCCCCCCCCCGCTCCCCTTTCTCCCCCCCCGCTCCCCTTTCTCCCCCCCCGCTCCCCTTTCTCCCCCCCCCGCTCCCCTTTCTCCCCCCCCGCTCCCCTTTCTCCCCCCCCCCGCTCCCCTTTCTCCCCGCTCCCCTTTCTCCCCCCCCCCCGCTCCCCTTTCTCCCCCCCGCTCCCCTTTCTCCCCCCCGCTCCCCTTTCTCCCCCCCCGCTCCCCTTTCTCCCCCCCCGCTCCCCTTTCTCCCCCCCCGCTCCCCTTTCTCCCCCCCCGCTCCCCTTTCTCCCCCCCCGCTCCCCTTTCTCCCCCCCCCGCTCCCCTTTCTCCCCCCCCCCGCTCCCCTTTCTCCCCCCCCCCCGCTCCCCTTTCTCCCCCCCCCGCTCCCCTTTCTCCCCCCCCGCTCCCCTTTCTCCCCCTCCGCTCCCCTTTCTCCCCCCCCGCTCCCCTTTCTCCCCCCCCCGCTCCCCTTTCTCCCCCCCCCGCTCCCCTTTCTCCCCCCCCCGCTCCCCTTTCTCCCCCCCCCCGCTCCCCTTTCTCCCCCCCCGCTCCCCTTTCTCCCCCCCCGCTCCCCTTTCTCCCCCCCCGCTCCCCTTTCTCCCCCCCCCCGCTCCCCTTTCTCCCCCCCGCTCCCCTTTCTCCCCCCCGCTCCCCTTTCTCCCCCCCCCCCCTCCCCTTTCTCCCCCCCCCCCGCTCCCCTTTCTCCCCCCCCCCCGCTCCCCTTTCTCCCCCCCCGCTCCCCTTTCTCCCCCCCCCGCTCCCCTTTCTCCCCCCCCCGCTCCCCTTTCTCCCCCCCCCCCCCGAAACCTTTACAACAAATACTCACCTATTGTTCCACGAGTTATAAATAATACTACCTATTACGCATTTACATCCCGGGCAACGCCGGGTCTCTCAGCTAGTTTATTATAAATCATTCTTCCTGGCAATGCACAGGTTATTAAGAATTTATATTAGTGTAGGGACTCTTGAACGTGGTCTGCCGTGAAGTTTGGCTCAAGGGCTTACAACAATTTGGCCAAAATGTTAAACTAAAAGACCATTTTATTTATTAGTTATTTATACATGTATATTTAGGCACTGTACCGTATATAAGTTTTTCTGGATGTGCACTGAGCTTTGTCTGTGTTTTATGTTATGTCTCTGGTTTTAAATATAAATTGCCATGCTCAGTAGCACTCCTCTGTGAAACTTATATGCTTATATATATGTTGTGGGTATTTTGGGGGTTCAATTTGAGCTTGTAGGTGTTCTGTATGTTTTATAGTTCTTGTGCAGCTAGTCTTGGCTGTTTTGGAGGGTGGCAACCTCCTATCCAATTGAAGCTCACTCCCTCCCACATTTAAATGGTTAAAAGCTCACTCCATGGCATCTCCAACTATCAGGGGAACTTGCCTGCATGCAGTGTGATTGTGACAAATCTATTACAGAGTGCTTTTCCTGGTAATGTACAGGTTAATAAAAGCTTCAATCAGACTTAGAACTTTTGCAACTCATATTGACAGATTTATTATAAATCATTCTTCCTGGCAATGCACAGGTTATTAAGAATTTATATTAGTGTAGGGACCCTTGAACGTGGTCTGCCGTGAAGTTTGGCTCAAGGGCTTACAACAATTTGGCCAAAATGTTAAACTAAAAGACCATTTTATTTATTAGTTATTTATACATGTATATTTAGGCACTGTACCGTATATAAGTTTTTCTGGATGTGCACTGAGCTTTGTCTGTGTTTTATGTTATGTCTCTGGTTTTAAATATAAATTGCCATGCTCAGTAGCACTCCTCTGTGAAACTTATATGCTTATATATATGTTGTGGGTATTTTGGGGGTTCAATTTGAGCTTGTAGGTGTTCTGTATGTTTTAAAGAAAAAATCTGTGCCATACTTACCTGTATCATACTGTACTTACAATAGTACAGCACAGTACTACTTTCCTGATGCTTGCCCATTACGCGCGATGACAATGGGCAACACAGTGGCAATATGGTCTATATATTTATTGCAGCGTTCCACGGTGAGTACATCGTTCCAAAAACTCATTATGCCTTTCAACAACTCGTCCTTTTTGGAGAGTTTCGCCACTTTCCGGATATGGTCCTTCAGCTGATGCCAGACCATTTCGATCGGATTGAAGTCTGGCGATCTGTCATTGGAAAGAAAGGACAATTGTTTTAAGAGCTAAAAACAGTGGGGAACAAAAATAGGACACGGTCTACTGCACTTACTCCGCTGGCGTCTTCACCCAGTTGATGCCGCGCTCAAGGATATGCGCCGTTGACGCGGTGTGCTTGGGATCGTTGTCCTGGTAGAAGCGGTGACCATTGGGGAACTCGCGTGTGTTGTATTGCACTATCTCGGGCACAATATTGTCTTGGAAGAAAGCTTTATTCATGATTCCTATAGCAAGAAAAGCAAAGTGCTCAAAAAACTGCACAATAGTACAGTACAGTGCATACGGTAAGGCAACACTAGTCAAGTACAGTGCATTAGGCGACATTATATTTGATAAATTTTACCTTCAAAGATGACAATACATCCCGGTCCACGCCTAGAGATGGCACCCCACACATGCAGCTTCACAGGGTGTTTTGGCCGCGGCTACAAAGATATGCTGCCTTTTTTGTGGAACGCAAATCTTGCAAATCTCTCCAGTGACACAGTAGACTCATCAGTGAAGATGCAAACCTGGAAAGTCTCCCCGCTGTCGATCCATGCCTGGGCCTGGAGCACTCTTTTGATTTTGTTTGCGTCCCGTATCATGGGGTACGCTCTGTAATGACAAGGAATAAAACATTTTAGCTGCACAGTGCAGTACAGTTTGCTAAACAACACTTTTACCTCCTGTACTGTCCAGTACTAAAATCACACGTCTATATTTCCATCCAATGCTGCGTCTCATCTTCTTTATGCTGCTCTCGGATACAGTCAGATTGTGCTTTTCCTGCAGAGTATTTTTAACCCTTAATGCACTCCTCTCATCATTCTCCTCACTTATTTTGTCCACCAGAAGAGTTGTCTCCCTACAATGTAAAGAAAATATATTGTTTTATTAATATGTAGCAATATAAAATGTATATAAATGTAATGTTGTAATATACAGTAAATATAAATATACAAAAAATGTATACTGTTGTACTATAAATATACAAAATAAATATACTGTTGTAATATAAATATAAATATACATCCTACTGCTGCGGCCGAGTTTATTCGAGCATTTGCCCGTTCTCGGCTGCAGCAGTAAACTGGCGCGCGCCGGAGGGTTCCTGGCGCGCGCCGAAGCCTCGGAGGAGAGGCCCGCCGATCTGGGCTTCCCCCTCTCCTTACCGGGTCTGCCGGGTCCCCCGGAACGTCCCGCCGCCGTAAGTAGATCCACGCGACACCAGGGCTCCCTCGGGGAGCCCTGGGCACGCGTACAGGCGGCACAGGCACCCGATGATTCGTGAACGCGCATCGGTGATGCGCGGCACGCTGAGGGAGTGTGGCTCGCAAGCCGGGACATTTCCTTGATTCGTGATGAAACCGCCATAGGATAAAACACTGGCAAGGGGAGACCTAGAGGTCAAGACAGGTCATCCTGCGCGTGTTTGCTGGCAAGCTGTGACGGAGCCTGCAGGAGACAGCAGCGGTTTTTTCCATCTCCGCGGTGCCGAGATCCGGATCCTCTGCAGACACCGTGAGTCTGCTGACTGTCTCAGTGTGAGTGTCCGTCTCCCCTTGCCAGTGTTTTTTCCTATGGCGGTTTCAACACGAATTGATAAATAGGCTTTTTCATGTTGTTTATTTCATGTTTATTTTATATGCATTAACTGTAATTTTTATGCTGTGCAGCTTAGGGTATAGTCACAACTAGAATTTCTCTCTGGTGGTACTTAGCCGTTTTAGCTGCTTAGCTTTTCTGAGGTGGGGTTGGATCCCATCAGTTACTGTGTACATTTTTAATAAATTACCTTTCACTAATCCCTGGTGCGCATCTGTGCATTTTTTATACCTTGTTTTTCAGGGTGTCTTCCCCCCTTTTCAGGGGGGTTCACCTTGAGTTGGGAGCTTCTGGAGAGTCGCTCCATGTGCATGCTGCAAAGGGACTATCCACATTTTCATACAGCACGAGCGCTGAATATCCTGCTCTTTCTACTTTATCTGAACTTGCCCTTGTCCAGATACTGTACTGCATTGTGCCCCCTGCTTCCATGGAGCAACCCCGGTTCTATGGACGCAAGAACCCACTCACTTCTGCCGTGCCTGTCATGCTGAAAAAGCGAAAGGCGGTTGCCGTTTCCACGCCAAGGGCAAAGCGACAGGCTAAGGCCAATAAAGAAAACCTTCTGCTGACCCCAAAGTTTAAGGGTTTTCTTAGACGTCAGCCTCATTATGTGAAGAAGATATACGGTGATGTACTCTCGACACAAAACAATTGGCAGCCAACCCATCGAACTCGCAGACCAATTCCTCACATATGCTTCGACGACTCTGCTGTAGCTGTCCCGGAAAAGTCAGCCCGTCTTCTCCACCCCCATCTTCTCCGGTTCCATCTGACGACGCTGCCGCCTCTGAAATCCACGGGTCACTGTCTCCTTTGCGCTTAGACGACTCTGCTTCTCGCCCGGAAATCCAAAGGTCACTTTCTCCAACCCTCTTTGACGACGCTGCCACTTCTCCTCTACCGGGTATCCACAGGTCACCTCCTCCACTCTCCCTCGATGCCGCTTCTGTCCATGGAACCCCCAACTCATCCTCCGTTGCACCCATCCCCCCAAATATCCACACGCCATGCACAAGAAGCAGCTCGTTATACCGGATGCTGAATGGGATAAGTGTGGATCTCCCCGGGAATTCTATTGTGCTGGCAAAGATAGATCTGCTTCTGGAGACCATGTTAAATGTTGAGCAACGGATGCTACAAATGGAACAATGGATGGATCAACGGATGGAGAAGATAGAGGCTGACATTGTGGGCATACATTATTTGTTCGGTGCTAATGCCCCTGTTTCCCCGATGCCGGAGCAGGGGGGTGACATGGATGTGATGAATGGGACCTTCGACCCCCTTCCATCGCCCGTCGCCTCAAGCACACCAGTTCCCAAAAGACCTACACCCGCTCGCATCGAAAAGGTGCCCGACATCACCCTGTGCGATCTGCCACCGGCGTTCATGGAGAAGTATAGGGTGAGGAGTGCTGGTGTACCCCACAAGTATGCCTTGGTGATTTTTAAGCACCATATTCCCTACTCGTTGTACTGCGAGTGGGTGTTCAAAGTGAACTACGATGGGATTCGCGTAAAAAAGGCGCTTCCTGTCAATTTAAGGAAAAACATTGGGGAAGAAATGCGGCGCTTTTATGCAGTTACAGATCCTGTAACGAAAGGCGTTAGAGACTGCATTAATGGCGTTTTGCGCATGCAAGGAATCGGCCCTGGATGGACAATGTGGAGGACTTTCAGTGAGACCATACTGTTGTGCTGAACTGTATTGTACTGTACATGTTTTGCCCTACAGTACCCGCTGCACTTAAAAAAGGAGATGTTGTTGTGTGTTTTTTTACACAGGACATGCACAACTCCAGTCCCTGAGGGCCGCAAACAGGCACGGTTTTCAAGGTTGCCCTGAAAACCAGCCCTGTTTGCTGCCCTCTAGGACTGAACTGGTGCAGGTCTGACTGATAGTGTTGCGCACCATCCCACTGTACTGTACTGTATACAGTACTGTGTTTCTTTAATAAAGGAGATGTTACTTAAAATGCTTCAACATTGTATTTGTAAATAAATGTTTTTGAACTGACTGAACAAATAAGTACTGTACTGTGCATTGTTTCCATTTGCTCCTTTGATATTACTGTATAACAAAATACAGAGTAACAAATGTCGAGGCTTGCTGCTCGCTGATTTTTTACTGCCTGATCGCGCAAATAGCGTGGGAACTAGGGCAATTGGCATGGGAACTAGGTCAATTGGCGTGGGAACTTCTGTTCTAGGGCACCTAGAGATAAAATTCATTTTGCCCCTAGATGTTAGGAACCCCCTCACTTGACCCCAACAGGGTCTGAGCAGTAATGGCAGTGAGAAAGGGTCACGCCGGCGAGGAGGGTCCTACCATTGAGCGTAATGGCGGAGAAAGCTTTGAAACGGCTAAGTCAGAATGAGCAGAAACCTGGAACCCACAACTCCGGTTCTGTTCAACCTAGAGGGCTCAGATTCGGTCACCATGTAGTCCTAGTTGCGGCAGGATTGCATGGCAAATTGCGACCCTCTCGTTGCAACAGAACGGAGTCAGGGTAATGTTAAAGTTCAGGTTTCTGCCATTGACTTGCATGGCAGAAAAAAAGCCACTTTGGTAATGTGCTTTTAAACTGTCTTTTGGTATCTCCGGTTCCGGGGGTCGTGCAAGGCTGATATTTTGCCACTATGGCAAGGGTCCTTCCGCATGAGGACCAGGTGAATTTCAACCCGCTCAGACCCACAGAACGGATTATTTTAAATTATATTTATATATTTATATATTTTTATTTTAAAGATATTAAAGAATGTACTGTATTGTATTTAAAACATGTGACTGTAAACCATACTGACAGACAAATGTTTTCACACCCTGATGAAATACAGTATCAGTTTACTCTCAATACTCACAGTGCTGTGCACATCAGATTTACATTTCAAATTTGAGAGGGGATTTTCCAAAGCGTTACCGTTAACAAAACAGGCCTCTAAGGGTTGGGGAGGGGGATGGTGTGATTAGACGCAGGCGTACTGAGTCTTTGTAGCTCGGCTATGGGCGGATTAAGAACACAATGGCAATATGCAGAAGATTAACAACCCAGTGGACAGAGGGGGTTGGTAGGATAGGGTGACTCAGCCGATTGATGCTTGGCTAGGGAGGGATTAAAAACTCTGGAGGTGTGTGGCTGAAATAGTTAACAGCACTGTAATTTCAAAAGGCAGTTCATCGTAATAATTTGATGAATAAACCCCCAAAGACAACCCCCAAATACAGTACATAAAAAGCAAGTCACTTTAACTCCCAGTGCCCCATGCACCAAAAACAAACAGTAGATTTTATATACAGTATATATATATATACTGCATTTATACTGTATTATATATTAATATTCATACAGTATAAACGTCCATTTTTCATGTATCTCCATGTTTTACAAATGTTTTGTAAATGTTTCTCCGATTTCAATCTGCCAGAAGAATTTAATAAAGGCTGCAGTATGTATTATTGTGTGTTGATGGTTAGAATTGCTGTGCACTTTAAATGTTTCAACATTGTACAGTATTTGTAAATAAATGTTTTTGTACTGACTCCACCAATAAAAGAACATGTTGAATTGCCTCACATTGTTTCCATTTGCTCCTTTGACAGTGTAACAAATGTAGAGGCTTGCTGCACTGTTTTTTTACTGCCTGACCGCAAAGCCGCAAGCTCGGCAACATTGTAAAAAAAGAGCAATGAGCACGCAATTGGCGTGGGAACTAGGTCAATTGGCGTGGGAACTTCTGATCCAGGGCACCTAGAGATAAAATTCATTTTGCCCTTAGATGTTAGGAACCCCCTCACTTGACCCCAACAGGTTTCGAGCAGTAATGGCGGTGAGAAAGGGTCACGCCGGCGAGGAGGTTCCTACCATTGAGCGTAATGGCGGAGAAAGCTTTGAAACGGCTAAGTCAGAATGAGCAGAAACCTGGAACCCACAACACCGGTTCTGTTCAACCTAGAGGGCTCAGATTCGGCCACCATTTATTTTATTTATAAAATATTTTACCAGGAAGTAATACATTGAAAGTTACCTCTCGTTTTCAAGTATGTCCGTGGACCATGTAGTCCTAGTTGTGGCAGGATTGCATGGCAAATTGCGACCCTCTTGTGGCAACAGAACGGAGTCAGGGTAATGTTAAAGTTCAGATTTCTGCCATTGACTTGCATGGCAGAGCAAAAGCCACTTTGGTAATGTGCTTTTAAACTGTCTTTTGGTATCTCCGGTTCCGGGGGTCGTGCAAGGCTGATATTTCGCCACTATGGCAAGGGTCCTTCCGCATGAGGACCAGGCGAATTTCAACCTGCTCAGACCCACAGAACGGATTATTTTAAATTATATTTATATATTTATATATTTTTATTTTAAAGATATTAAAGAATGTACTGTATTGTATTTAAAACATGTGACTGTAAACCATACTGACTGACAAATGTTTTCACACCCTAATGAAATACAGTATCAGTTTACTCTCAATTCTCACAGTGCTGTGCACATCAGATTTACATTTCAAATTCGAGAGGGGATTTTCCAAAGCGTTACCGTTAACAAAACAGGCCTCTAAGGGTTGGGGAGGGGGATGGTGTGATTAGACGCAGGCGTACTGAGTCTTTGTAGCTCGGCTATGGGCGGATTAAGAACACAATGGCAATATGCAGAAGATTAACGACCCATTGGAGAGAGGGGGTTGGTAGGATAGGGTGACTCAACCGATTGACGCTTGGCTAGGGAGGGATTAAAAACTCTGGAGGTGTGTGGCTGAAATAGTTAACAGCACTGTAATTTCAAAAGGCAGTTCATCATAATAATTTGATGAATAAACCCCCAAAGACAACCCCCAAATACAGTACATAAAAAGCAACTCACTTAAACTCCCTTTGCCCCATGCACCAAAAACAAACAGTAGATTTTATATACAGTATATATATATACTGCATATATACTGTATTATAAATTAATATTCATACAGTATAAACGTCCATTTTTCATGTATCTCCATGTTTTACAAATGTTTTGTAAATGTTTCTCCGATTTCAATCTGCCAGAAGAATTTAATAAAGGCTGCAGTATGTATTATTGTGTGTTGATGGTTAGAATTGTTGTGCACTTTAAATGTTTCAACATTGTACAGTATTTGTAAATAAATGTTTTTGTACTGACTCCACCAATAAAAGAACATGTTGAATTGTCTCAAATTGTTTCCATTTGCTCCTTTGACAGTGTAACAAATGTAGAGGCTTGCTGCACTGTTTTTTTACTGCCTGACCGCAAAGTCGCAAGATCGGCAACATTGTAAAAAAAGAGCAATGAGCGCGCAATTGGCGTGGGAACTAGGTCAATTGGCGTGGGAACTTCTGTTCTAGGGTACCTAGAAATAAAATTCATTTTGCCCCCAGATGTTAGGAACCCCGTCACTTGACCCCAACAGGGTCCGAGCAGTAATGGCGGCGAGAAAGGGTCACGCCGGCGAGGAGGGTCCTACCATTGAGCGTAATGGCGGAGAAAGCTTTGAAACGGCTAAGTCAGAATGAGCAGAAACCTGGAACCCACGACTCCGGTTCTGTTCAACCTAGAGGGCTCAGATTCGGTCACCATGTAGTCCTAGTTGCGGCAAGATTGCATGGCAAATTGCGACCCTCTCGTGGCAACAGAACGGAGTCAGAGTAATGTTAAAATTTAGGTTTCTGCCATTGACTTGCATGGCAGAAAAAAAGCCACTTTGGTAATGTGCTTTTAAACTGTCTTTTGGTATCTCCGGTTCCGGGGGTCGTGCAAGGCTGATATTTTGCCACTATGGCAAGGGTCCTTCTGCATGAGGACCAGGCGAATTTCAACCCGCTTAGACCCACAGAACGGGTTATTTGAAATTATATTCGCGCAATTGGCGTGGGAACTACTTAGGGCCTCGGTCAAGTTCACGGCCAAATGGCGTGGGAACTTCTGTTCTAGGGCACCTAGAAATAAAATTCTTTTTGCCCATAGATGTTAGGCATTGTATACCACTGTACAGTAAACTGTAGAAGACACATAATGAAACGATACTGAACATGAAAAATAAATGCATAGTTTTATTTATTCGAGTTTATTACACAGTATACTGAACGGCCGGAAAACATCAGCATACAGTACAATATTATCCATCGAAATCCCCCCATTAGCCGTTTTCTTTTCTGAGGAAAAACAAAAAGAAAAGTTTTAATGTACAGTAATGGTCAGCCCCCTAAAGAAGTACCCAGCCAGTCCCACCAAAATAATACGGCAACAATACATTACTCACCATAGAATTTCCCATTCAGCTGGCGCCGGCGCCGGTCCACTGCCAGTCCAGCTTTCTTCATCATCCACGTCGATAGTTTGCAGCGGGACTAGTCCACCTGTAGTCAGCAGGTGATGCCGGAAATCGCTTAGGTACATGCAAGCTTCATCAAAACTGCACGCGAAATCCGACTCAGGCTCAGGGTTGTCACTGACGGTGGGACTGTCATTGGAAGCCGGTGCTGGTGCTGGTGCATTGCTTGGCAGCGACTGTCGCTTCTTAGTTGGTTTTAACACGACCCTTCGCCTTTTGCCGCCTCCATGATCATAGATACAGGAAAAATCCGGTGACACACACCAATACCCTCCAACAAATTGGGGCTCAATACGGTGAAAACAGGGATCGCTACATAACCTTTTCCTTACTGCACGCTTCCACGTATGAGGAGTTGGCGAAAATTTGTAAAAGTCTTTGTTTTCAATAAAATACTGATAAATTTGAGCAACTGTTGCCATCTTATCATCTGTTGCATTGATCGTGGCCCATATCAAATACGCGTAACTTCTGTCGGGTTTTTGGAAAGCGGGCTGCACTTGAACACTCATGGCGGGTGGGTCTCTGGAGAATACTGTAACTGAAACTGGTCTTTGTCTTTCTTTAATATGAGAAGCCTAAATTGATACATTTTTGCAACCTCTTCCTTCAGTCTCAAGGCCAAGGCCAAGTTACAATGGCACACTGTGGTACAGTATCTTTTTTAAACGAAACACCTGCAAGCCGACACATTACTGATTCGGCACATTACAATTCATGAATATCTGCCATCTGGCGGACACGCGAAGCATTGCAGCCTATTAAAATCCAAACCATTATCAATAAACGCATCAGCCGGGCATGACCCGTGGCTGGGAACGCAAGATGAACGCGGCATGCGCCAGGTGAACAGCGTCGCATTCCAGGAACAAGCCAGGGACAAACCGGTGATTTGTTAGAATAAAAGCTGCCGCAGCAGTATGTCACAGCGTCCTGATTACTGTGGTAACATAACTATTGTTCTCATTGGTCTAGGGGAGTTATGTGGCACACATCAGATACTTCCGTGTAAAAAACGGAATATGACGCATATGACGTCATCGCGCATGGCGCGTCATTGCGTAAGGTTACCATAGCCATGGGAGTGTATTACCAAAGGGCACCAACCCATATAGAAGGGGGCAGCCAGAGCTGCACTGCTGTCAAATAAATGGCCCTACTGGTCCTTCAAATGAATCTATCACCATGATGTAACATACACTGAGGTATACATTTTAAGATCGAAGGGTGACGCCGATGACGTCATCACGCAGTGTAAATCATTGCGTAGGGTTGTCAAGGAGACCATACAAACATAAACAGAATGGCCATTGACTAGGGGAACATCATAGACCAACAGAGCAAATATTGCATAAATGTTAAAATATGCCAAATTGGGAGTATATGATTATCATGGTAACCACAAGACAATGTAATTGCTGAGCAGCTGTGGTCTAAGAAACCCCCTTAATTATAGTATACACCACAGATTTATATATTGTTATAATAACAAACAGTATTTGTGGTGACTATAAATGCAAGCAAGAATAGTAATTGTCAGCTAACCAAAATAAATGATGGTACAGAAAAATGTCATAACAAAACTGTATATAGGTACATAATGTTAATTTGTATTTTCTTAAATTGGCATATGTGGATTTATATAATCCAGAGTTCATCAGCCAAAAGGATAGGGATAGCACAGTATGCCAATGAAATGTACTGAAAATACATTGAGTTATAACTTCCAAAAAATCTTGATAGGACATCATTGTAAAAAACAGGGATATTGCTTCCATCACATAGTCTTTACTTGAAAAAGTTGTCTTGATGGAAATCCATGTTATAGCAAACCTGAGGAATTTCCATCGCTTTATCCAAACTCACAAGTTTTAGTAGATACAGTAGAGGCAACTCTTATTCGAACAAAAACCAGTGGCAATTCCCCAAAAAACCCAGGAAACACCCAGGTACATTCTGAATACATGCCTTAAACTTTCCTTAAACTAGCCCCAGCATTTCTGCATTGATTAATGGCCTATCAGATTAACAGCGGGGGTCCCTGGCAGTCCCATTCAAACTGAATTGGACTGCCAGGGACCCCTGCTGTGTTAATCCTATGGGTCGTTAGTCAATGCACAAATGCCTTAAACGTGCCTCAAACTAGCCCAGAACATACCCAGCACATGCCCAGCACATACCCAGAATGTAACCCGGCTAGTTTACGGCAAATGTTAGAATAAACGTTGCCTCTACTGTAGTAGAGTCTGGTAAGGCTCGCACATAAAGGTGTGCGTTATCTCAGATACCAAAAGGCCAGAGGCATAAAGCAGAATGTCCCTGAAGAAGATGTCCATGTTGTAACAAACGCAAAGAGTTTCCATCACATGGTCCATAATCACAAGACTTGGTTCATAGTTGAATCTTGATTGGCTCACATATCGAGAGGAACAATATCTCAATGGGCACCAGGAAGCCCGAAACATAGGATGGAATATCCCAGGATAAGGTGCTGATCCGTGGTATATGACATAAAAAAGCCTTACCAGACTCTACTATCTACTAAAACTTGTGATTTTGGATAAAGCGATGGAAATTCCTCGGGTTCCTGTTGTTGACGGAGATTACCCTGCCTCCGGCTCTCTGAGCAGTGCCTTCGCTAGTCCCCCGCCTCTCAGTAATACTTCCCCTCCTCATCAGCGCTTTCACTCCTCCCCCTTCCGGCAGCCAGCCCCTTCCGCGCCTCTGTCTGCCACAGGCCCCTGCATGGCCATCTATCGCCCCCACCATCAGGCCATCCGCCTCCCCTCCAATTGGGCCATCCGCCCCCCTCCCATTAGGCCAATCGGGCCATCCCATCGGGCCATCCGCCCCCACTCCCATCGGGCCATCCACCCCCCCTCCCATTGGGCCATCCACCCCCCCTCCCATCAGGCCATCCGCCCCCCACTCCCATCGGGCCATCCGCCCCCCCACCTCAATCGGGCCATCCGCCGCTGGGCCCATCATGTTGTGCCAGAGCGTCCGCAGGTCCCACTACAGGGAGGGCCCAGGCCAGGTAACGAGTGTGCCCTGGGGGGGAGGTGGGACATCGCTGCAGCTTGTGCTCTTTCCGGGTGCAGTGAGGCTCAGGGCGGCCCTGTCTCATGTGTGGGGGCTGGGAGGCCTCACAATGTCCCTGGGGTGCCGTGGCCTTGTCTCTGTGTGGGGGTTGGGAGGCCTCGCTTGGGGGTTCTCGGGGGGCAGCGCTGATGTAACGCTGCAGTTACCCACCCACAACACACAACTCCCCCACTCACCCCCCCACCCTACCCCCACCCACACTCACTCACCCTCCCACCTACTCAACCTACTCACTCCTCCCACCCTCCAACCTACTAACCCCCCCACCCTCCCAACTACTCACCCCCCACCCTTCCACCTACTCGATCCCCCCACCCTCCCACCTACTCACCCCCTCCACCCTCCCACCTACTCACCCCCCACCCTCCCACTCCCTTTTCCCACCCCACACCCCTATCTCCCAGCCCCCACTCCCCTTTCTCCCACCCACAAACTCCCCTTTTCCCCACTCCCCTTTCCCCCACTCCACTTTCCCCCACCCCCCACTCCCCTTTCTCCCACCCCCCACTCCCCTTTTCCCCACCCCCCACAATGTCCCTGGGGTGCCGTGGCCTTGTCTCTGTGTGGGGGTTGGGAGGCCTCGCTTGGGGGTTCTCGGGGGGCAGCGCTGATGTAACGCTGCAGTTACCCACCCACAACCCACAACACACAACTCCCCCACTCACCCCCCCACCCTCCCCCCACCCTCCCCCCACCCACACTCACTCACCCTCCCACCTACTCAACCTACTCACTCCTCCCACCCTCCCACCTACTCACCCCCCCACCCTCCCACCTACTCACCCTCCACCCTTCCACCTACTCGATCTCCCCACCCTCCCACCTACTCACCCCCTCCACCCTCCCACCTACTCACCCCCACCCTCCCACTCCCTTTCCCACCCCCACACCCCTTTCTCCCCAGCCCCCACTCCCCTTCTCCCCACCCCCACACCCCTTCTCCCACCCCCACTCCCCTTCCCCCACTCCCCCATTCCCCCACTCCTCTTCCCCCACCCCCCACTCCCCTTCTCCCCACCCCCCACTCCCTTCTCCCACACCCACTCCCTTCCCCCCACCCCCCACACCCCTTCCCCCACCCCCCACACCCCTTCCCACCCCCCACACCCCTTCCCCACCCCCATTCCCCTTCTCCCACCCCCCACTCTCCTTTCTCCCACCCCCACTCACCTTCCCCCACCCCCCACTCCCCTTCCCCCACTCCTCTTTCCACCACCCCCCACTCCCCATTCTCCCACCCCCACTCCCCACTCCCCTTTCCCCCACCCCCCACTCCCCCTTTCCCACCCCCCACTCTCCTTTCTCCCACCCCCCAGTCCCCCTTTCTCCCACCCCCTACTCCCCTTCCCCCACTCACCTTTCCCCCACTACATTCCCTCACTACCATTCCCCCACTCCCTTTTCCCCCACTCCCCACTCCCCTACCCTCCACTCCCTTTTCCCCCACTCCCCTTTCCCCCACTACCCACACCCCCACACCCCACTCCCCTTTCCCCCACCCCCCACTCACCTTTCCCCCACTCCCCTTATCCCCCACCCCACTCCCCTTTCCGCCACCCCCACTTCCCTTTCCCTCACCCCCCACTCCCCCACCCCCACTCCCCTTTCCCCCCCCACTCCCCTTTCCCCCCCACACTCCACTTTCCCCCCACACTCCCCTTCCCCCCACTCCCTTTTCCACCCTTTCCCCCCCACTCCCATTTCCCCCCTTCCCCCCCCCCCACTCCCCTTTCCCCCCCACCCCCCTTTCCCTCCCCTTCCCCCCCTCCTCCCCTTCCCCATCCCCCTCCTCCCCTTCCCCCCCTCCTCCCCTTCCCCCCCCTCCTCCTCCCCTTCGCCCCTCCTCCCCTTCCCCCCCTCCTCCCCTTTCTCCCCCCTCCTCCTCTTTCCCCCCCTCCTCCCCTTCCCCACCCCCATTCTCCCCTTGCCCCCATCCTCCCCTTCCCCCCTCCTCCCCTTCCCCCCCCTCCACCCCTTCCCCCCCCTCCTCCCCTTTCCCCCCTCCTCCCCTTCCCCCCCCTCCTCCCCGTTCCTCAGCCCCTCCCCTTTCCCCCCCTTTCCTCCCCCCTCCCATTTCCCCCCTCCTCCCCTTTCCTCCCCCCTCCCCTTCCCCCCTTCCCTTTCCCCCCTCCTCTCCTTTCCCCCCTCCTCCCCTTTCACCCCCTCCTCCCCTTTCCCCCCCCTCCTCCCCTCTCCCCACCCTCCTCCCCTTCCCCCCCCTCCTCCCCTTCGCCCCTCCTCCCCATCCCCCCCCTCCTCCCCTTTCCCCCCCCTCCTCCTCTTTCCCCCCCTCCTCCCCTTCCCCATTCTCCCCTTCCCCCCATCCTCCCCTTCCCCCCTCCTCCCCTTTCCCCCCCCTCCACCCCTTCCCCCCCTCCTCCCCTTTCCCCCCTCCTCCCCTTTCCCCCCTCCTCCCCTTTCCTCAGCCCCTCCCCTTTCCCCCCCTTTCCTCCCCCCTCCCATTTCCCCCCTCCTCCCCTTTCCTCCCCCCTCCCCTTCCCCCCTTCCCTTTCCCCCCTCCTCTCCTTTCCCCCCTCCTCCCCTTTCACCCCCTCCTCCCCTTTCCCCCCCCCCCTCCTCCCCTCTCCCCACCCTCCTCCCCTTTCCCCCCCTCCTCCCCCATCTCCCCTTCCCCCCCCCCCTCATCCCCCTCTCCTCCCCTTCTCCCGCACACTATTACTAAAAATACATTAGAGCATCTTCATTACCTTAGCGGATAGCCGCTAAGGTAATGAAGAGGTTAAGGCAAAATAGCATGTTTATTGGGGACAATTGCCCCCAATAAACATTGCAATACACAACACACACACCCTGTACCCCCAACAACCCCTATACCCCCAAACATACATATATAGCTTAATGTTGGGGGGATGCATAGGAATGATACTATAGGCTGGCGGTGGCCCTCGGGTGGTCTTTCTGTGCCACCCAAAAATAATTTTAAAATACCTCCTTACTTTTAAACAAATACACCCCCCCACCCCCCAACACATACACTACACTAATGTGCAAAATTATTACTATCCACATATGGATAATAATGCATTTGCACATTTAAAATACATTCATCACAATAAATAAAATAAAGACATCTTGCACTCATTCTTCTTTCCCGGCTGCCACAATGAAGGCCATCCTCATCTTCATCACTGCCCATGCCCTCCGGTGCAGCAAAACAAACACAAGAATAAAAAGAGCCAATGTTATGTCCCTGTCACGGGAGACTCCTGTGGCGGGTAGGATCTCGGTGGCCGGAGCAGCAGGAGCGTAGTAGGGGTCACAATCAGAGGGTCCGAGGCAGGCGGCAGACAGCGCAGTCAGGTAACAAGCAGAAGTCGGCAACAAGGAGACTGGAACAGTACAGGGGAGCAGGAACAGGTCTGTGAGCAGGGACTGAGACCGAGGAGCAGGGACTGAGACCGGGGAGCAGGGACTGAGACCAGGGAACAAACAGGGACAAGCCAGATTACCAGCAAGGGCCTTTACTAAGAACAGAATCAAATACAGGATAGGTACAGGAACAGATCAGGATCAGAGACAGAAGCATGTGCATAGGAGTCTGACTCAAAACAAAGGCAATTGAACAACCAGGAAGCAGAAGCTATTAAGGACAGAGACAGGAGCAACAAGAAGGCAGACAGACAGAGGAACCCTAGAGCACATAGAAGGCAGCAGCACACTCGGTGGACAAAGAAGAACTATGGCTAGGCAGGAGGTCTAGGCGACTATGACAGTCCCCTAACCCCTTGATCACCTTAGCTGTCATTAACCGCTATAGTAATTAAGGGGGTAACCCACCCTCACCCACAACTCTGGAGGCCTAACCACCCTCCCCCACTACCCACCAGGATGCCTACCCACCATGTCTTGGGGATAATACCCCCTTCCCCCACTCCCACTCCCCACAATAAACATCACTATATTTAAAAAACAATACATAACCCACCCACCCCCTGTGCCCCCATAAATAAATGATTTATTCTTTTACATTCAGGGTTTATACCCCAGGCCCACAGGAGTCCATGGTGGCCCTGGCGGGTGTCCGCGGGCACCACAGTATACAAGTAATCCAGGCTCTGGAGGCCTCCGGGTGGTCCCCGTGGGCCCCAAATGGGGTCTCCATGGGTGGGTACGTGGGTGTCTGGTGGTCCCCGGGTCAGCCCTATAGGTGTCTGAGGGTTCTCGGGTGGTTCCCACAGAGGTTTAGGGTCCTCGGGTGGTCCCTATGGGTCCGCGGGGCCCACACAGTTGTGGGGCCCCTGGTTCTTCCCCCCAGGTGTCCCCCTTGGATCCGCAGCCTGGTACCCGTGGGCATCCATGGGCATCCGTGGGCCCTCAGGTGGTCTCCAGATGTCCCTGCAGACCTAAGGAACCAACCCTGTATGTAAAAATAAATAAACCTGTCATATACATTTAAATAAATAAATACCCCCCCCCCCCCAACACATACAGTACAGTGATGTGCTAAATAACTATAATCCAGATATGGATAATAGATTATTTGCCCGTTATCTTGTTAAAAGTATTTGCTATGGGAGGCTTCCGGTGACGTCATCCGACATGGTGGTGTAGTTTGGGAGCTCTGCAGACTCTCCTGATTAAAGATAGAAAAACGCACCCTTCCACCGAATAATTTCAATTAAATTTCGGCTCCCCGGCTGGGGTAACAACCGGAGAATGTCCAGGCAGCAAAAGAAGCCAGTGACCCAAGTGGTAACCAAGTATTTCACGCCGCAACAAAAGAGCCCGGAGCCGCAGCCGGAAAAACAAGATGGCGGCAGCCCACGAGGAGAACCGGCTAAACAGGGAAAAGCACCCCGCTCTAAAGAGGCCTCCGCTTCAGAGGAACCCCTCACTAGGTCATACATGGAGGAGCTGCTGGCGGCAATGCATACAAAACTGTATACCTCCTTACAATCGGAGATAAAGTCAGCAGTCCATGATCTCAAGCAGGAGATAAACGGACTGGAAGAAAAGACCACCACGCTGGAAACTAAAATGGAGGAGATCCACCTGCGCCAAACCGGAGCAGAAGAAGAGATCCTTAATCTAAAAGAAGAACTTCAACGGATTAGAGATGTGCTAGAAGACCAGGAGAACCGGGAAAGAAGGCAGAATTTGCGTATCAGAAATATCCCTGAAACGGTTCTCCCTGGCCTCCTCCGCCCATACCTACTTGACCTATTCAAATTTATCTGTGGATCCCTGGAAGACAGAGACTTTGAAATAGATCGGGCCCACAGGTCTCTGGGGCCCAGATCAGAAGACCCGAACCGAAGGCGCGACGTGATAGTGAAACTGCACAGCTTCACTGCTAAAGAAAGTATTCTTATTGCTTGCAGAGGAAAAGAATCGCTCACCTTCAGGGAAGATCAGCTCCAGATATTCAGTGACCTGTCCAGGACAACGGTGCTCCGCAGAAAGGAGATGAAACCGTTAACAACCTTCCTCCGAGACAACGTAGTAAAATATCGCTGGGGGTTCCCCTTTAAATTGACGGCGAACCACAAAGGCAAATTCCTGACGATCCGATTCCCGGAGGATATGGACCCGTATGTGCGAGCCCTGGGTCTGACTCCACACAACTCCCCCACTCACCCCCCCACCCTCCCCCCACCCACACTCACTCACCCTCCCACCTACTCAACCTACTCCCACGTACTCACCCCCCCACCTACTCACCCCCACCTACTCACCCTCCCACCTACTCACCCTCCCACCTACTCCCCTACTCACCCTCCCACCTACTCACCCTCCCACCTACTCACCCTGCCACCTACTCACCCTCCCACCTACTCACCCTCCCACCTACTCACCCTCCCACCTAGTCACCCTCCCACCTAGTCAACCCTCCCACCTAGTCAACCCTCCCACCTAGTCAACCCTCCCACCTAGTCAACCCTCCCACCTAGTCAACCCACCCAACCAGTCACCCTCCCACCCAGTCACCCTCCCACCTAGTCACCCTCCCACCTTGTCACCCTCCCACCCCCTACTAACCCTCCCACCCCCTACTCACACACTCACCCCCTACTCACACACTCACCCACCACTCACACATTCACCCACCTGACTAGTCATACACTTACCCACCTGACTAGTCACACACTCACACACCCGACTAGTCACACACTCACTTCTTAGTAGCAATTACACCTTTTTTTAAAAGTGGGGGTGGTGCTACGGGCGGGACTAATGGCAGGCTGGGGGAGGGGCTAGGTGGCTAGTAGATTTTTTGGTTGGGCGAGTAGATTTTTGGGTGATTTGTCGAACACTGTGTATATATATATTTATAAATATATATATATATATTTGTGTGTGTGTGTGTGTATATATATATATATATATATATATATATATGAAAAACAAAACAGAGAGCGCACGCCCCATAGTGTAACACTGTGACATTTAATAATAGGGAAGGGTGGAAGGGGGGATTAAAAACACTCACAAAGTAAAGGTTAATTAAAAGCAGTATGTGATTTATTATCACCACCAAGGCAAGTCCAAACCGCAGCAGGGAGTCCAAGATTCGCTGGAAATAGTCTCTCAAACAGCGCTGTCCCTCCATGTGAGAGCTGCTGTGGACCCCTGGATTCTGTATATTTTTCTGGTGCTATCTGTCAGGACTCATCCTAGGGTTTGAACATTGGACTTTGATTTTGTTATCTTGTGTATCCATATGTTTGTTTTAGTATAATGCTGTTTACAGTATATTATTATTAATGCTTATCAATTTTTTAGGGTAATTATTTAATAACATTTATTGTCATTTATTGGTTTATAATTGAATACCTTTTGGCGCTACTTTCTTTTCTTTTATATATATGTATATATATATATATATATAAAAGCAACAGAGAGAAAGCAACCTTGTAGAAAGCACACAGACACAGATTAAAGTGTAACAAAAGAGATTTTAATAATGGGACTCCCAGAAGAAGACAGTTTCTCGTCGAAACGCGTTGGAGTGGGTGTCTTGCTGAGGGGGGCCCCTACCTTTTTTCACCTGACATGGAGTTTTTACTGCCTGGTCGCGCAATAGGCGTGGGAACTAGGGCAATTGGCGTGGGAACTAGGTCAATTGGCGTGGGAACTTCTGTTCCAGGGCACCTAGAGATAAAATTCATTTTGCCCCTAGATGTTAGGAACCCCCTCACTTGACCCCAACAGGGTCCGAGCAGTAATGGCGGCGAGAAAGGGTCACGCCGGCGAGGAGTGTCCTACCATTGAGCGTAATGGCGGAGAAAGCTTTGAACCGGCTAAGTCAGAATGAGCAGAAACCTGGAACCCACAACTCAGTTTCTGTTCAACCTAGAGGGCTCAGATTCGGTCACCATGTAGCCCTAGTTGCAACAGGATTGCATGGCAAATTGCGACCTTCTCGTGGCAACAGAACGGAGTCAGGGTAATGTTAAAGTTCAGGTTTCTGCCATTGACTTGCATGGCAGAAAAAAAGCCACTTTGGTAATGTGCTTTAAAGTGTCTTTTGGTATCTCCGGTTCCGGGGGTCATGCAAGGCTGATATTTTGCCACTATGGCATGGGTCCTTCCGCAAGAGGACCAGGCGAATTTCAACCCGCTCAGACCCACAGAACGGATTATTTTAAATTATATTTATATATTTTTATTTTAAAGATATTAAAGAATGTACTGTATTGTATTTAAAACATGTGACTGTAAACCATACTGACTGACAAATGTTTTCACACCCTGATTAAATACAGTATCAGTTTACTCTCAATTCTCACAGTGCTGTGCACATCAGATTTACATTTCAAATTCAAGAGGGGATTTTCCAAAGCATTACCGTTCAAACAACAGGCCTCTAAGGGTTGGGGGAGGGGGATGGTGTGATTAGACGCAGGCGTACTGAGTCTTTGTAGCTCGGCTATGGGTGGATTAAGAACACAATGGCAATATGCAGAAGATTAACGACCCAGCGGAGAGAGGGGGTTGGTAGGATAGGGTGACTCAGCCGATTGACGCTTGGCTAGGGAAGGATTAAAAACTCTGGAGGTGTGTGGCTGAAATAGTTAACAGTACTGTAATTTAAAAAGGCAGTTCATCATAATAATTTGATGAATAAACCCCCAAAGACAACCCCCAAATACAGTACATAAAAAGCAAGTCACTATAACTCCCTGTGCCCCATGCACCAAAAACAAACAGTAGATTTTATATACAGTATATATATATACTGCATATACTGTATACTGTATTATAAATTAATATTCATACAGTATAGACGTCCATTTTTCATGTATCTCCATGTTTTACAAATGTTTTGTAAATGTTTCTCCGATTTCAATCTGCCAGAAGAATTTAATAAAGGCTGCAGTATGTATTATTGTGTGTTGATGGTAAGAATTGTTGTGCACTTTAAATGTTTCAACATTGTACAGTATTTGTAAATAAATGTTTTTGTACTGACTCCACCAATAAAAGAACATGTTGAATTGTCTCACATTGTTTCCATTTGCTCCTTTGACAGTGTAACAAATGTAGAGGCTTGCTGCACTGTTTTCTTACTGCTTGACCGCAAAGTCGCAAGATCGGCAACATTGTAAAAAAGAGCATTGAGCGTGCAATTGGCGTGGGAACTAGGTCAATTGGCGTGGGAACTTCTGTTCTAGGGTACCTAGAAATAATATTCATTTTGCCCCCAGATGTTAGGAACCCCCTCACTTGACACAAAGAGGGTCCGAGCAGTAATGGTGGCGAGAAAGGGTCACGCCGGCGAGGAGGGTCCAACCATTGAGCGTAATGGCGGAGAAAGCTTTGAAATGGCTAGGTCAGAATGAGCAGAAACCTGGAACCCACAACTCCGGTTCTGTTCAACCTAGAGGGCTCAGATTCGGTCACCATGTAGTCCTAGTTGCGGCAGGATTGCGACCCTCTCGTGGGAACAGAACGGAGTCAGGGTAATGTTAAAGTTTAGGTTTCTGCCATTGACTTGCATGGCAGAAAAAAAGCCACTTTGGTAATGTGCTTTTAAACTGTCTTTTGGTATCTCCGGTTCCGGGGGTCGTGCAAGGCTGATATTTTGCCACTATGGCAAGGGTCCTTCTGCACGAGGACCAGGCGAATTTCAACCCGCTTAGACCCACAGAACGGGTTATTTGAAATTTGGGGGAGATTACCCTGCCTCCGGCTCTCTGAGCAGTGCCTTCGCTCCTCCCCCGCCTCTCAGCAATACTTTCCCTCCTCATCAGCGCTTTCACTCCTCCCCCTTCCGGCAGCCAGCCCCTTCCGCGCCTCTGTCTGCCACAGACCCCTGCATGGCCATCTATCGCCCCCACCCCCACCATCGGGCCATCCGCCTCCCCTCCCATTGGGCCATCCGCCCCCCTCCCATCGGGCCAATCGGGCCAATTGGGCCATCCCATCGGGCCATCCACCCCCCCTCCCAAACAGAGAGCGCACGCCCCATAGTGTAACACTGTAACATTTAATAATAGGGAAGGGTGGAAGGGGGGATTAAAAACACTCACAAAGTAAAGGTTAATTAAAAGCAGTATGTGATTTATAATCACCATCAAGGCAAGTCCAAACCGCAGGGAGTCCAAGATTCGCTGGAAATAGTCTCTCAAACAGCGCTGTCCCTCCATGTGAGAGCTGCCGTGGACCCCTGGATTCTGTACATTGTTCTGGTGCTATCTGTCAGGACTCATCCTAGGGTTTGAACATTGGACTTTGATTTTGTTATCTTGTGTATCCATATGTTTGTTTAAGTATAATGCTGTTTACAGTATATTATTATTAATGCTTATCAATTTTTTAGGGTAATTATTTAATAACATTTATTGTCATTTATTGGTTTAATTGAATACCTTTTGGCGCTACTTTCTTTTCTTATATATATATATATATATATATATATATATATATATATATATATATATATATATAAATAAAAGCAACAGAGAGAAAGCAACCTTGTAGAAAGCACACGGACATAGATTAAAGTGTAACAATATATATATATGCAAATACAACTGTATGCTCATCTGCATGTCTTAAGCAGGTCTGCAACCCCGCCTTTCCCCATTATCACCCAGCATACAGCACTTCCACTGCAGCAAGGGATTCTGGGAAATGACATGCAAATGAGCACACAGTGTCACTTTTTGCCTCAAAAACCATTTTTAACATGGTTCCCTATAGGCTTAAGCTTGCTGCATGGTCACAGCTTTGAGCACAGCCAGGGTTAAGGTGCATACCCAGAAAACCACCCACAGACAGCTGTTTCAACCTTAATTGGTTTCATCAGTGTGGGGTTGATTTTAACTGGGTATGCAAAGAGGCTATGGGATAGGCTATACCATAATACTGCCTAAGACATGCAGATGAGCATACAGTTGTATTTGCATATTTGCTTTCCTGTGGAGGGTTTTTGTCACTTTTTTTACTCACCATAACTTAACTCAGTATTATGGTATATATATATATATATATATATATATATATATATATATATATATATATATATATAAACAACAGAGGGAACGCAACCTTTAAATAGCACACGAACATAGATGGAAGTGTAACAAAATAAATTTTATTTTAGCCTAAACCAAGCATTGAGATGCATAGTAGCTGGGTGAGTCACCAGTGTGTGCTGGTACTGGTGTGTATCGCAGGATCACAAAGTTCATTAGTTCCCCGAACGGCCCACAGAGGAGATGGTGTAGCTACCCATGAGATGCTGAGGAGTACAGACAAGGGAGAGCCCCAACGCGCACGTTTCGCTGCCTGCTTAATCCGTGCTTCGTACCAGCACACAAGTGATTGACCCAGCTACTGTGCATCTCAATGCTTAACCCACGAAGATGCCGCCAAGGTGAAAGGCGTAGGGTGATGTAATTGGAGCTAGTAGCCAGGAGGCGACACAGACGGAGACCGGACAACACATAGAGAAGGAGCTGTTTTCCAAGTTGAACAGTGGAGAAATCTTGCGAGAGTGGAGTGATGCGGCAGGACGTGACACAGTCGGTGGAGAGATCAGACGGTACACAGACTGAGAATCTGGTAACGTGGAAGCGTGGATATACATAGAAAACACGGATGCCCAAAGTTACCAACGGAGATTCAGACCACAGAGACTGGTAATCTAAGGCTAAGGCCCCAGTAACTCCGCTGCAACGCCCGCCCGCGAGATTGGCAGCACGTGCAGCCGATTCCCTGGTCTGCAGCTCACTGCAGGAAGAGAGACCGGGGGGGGGGCGTGGCGGGGGAGTGACGGGGGCGCGGCCATGACATCACCCGCAGGTTCGCCGTCATTGGCTGAACCGCCGGGGGGTGTGCCGTATCGCTCATCGTGAGTCCTGCTCTCAATTCTATTGAGAGCAGGAGCAACTCTCACCCCAGCGCTGCGGCCCTCCCTTGCAGTGGGCCCGGCGCCATTGAGGGGAGGGCTCTCGTCCGTGCAGCGTCTGCCACAGCGGGCGCTGTAGTAGGCAGTGGGGGCAAGGCCTAAGAGTTGAGAGTCATACAACGTGCATTATCTCCCACAAGATCGTGGGTGATTGCTCCCAGAAGGGGAACCCAGTGGTGAGATTAATCCCACTCCGCTATACAGTACAATAGTGTGCTTCCCCTCACGAGCTGTGTTACTATGTGAGGCTCTGATTCAGACTCAATAAACAGGCTAAGCTTGTTAACAGACTAACAGGAGACTGTTTCAATACCCATTAATAGCATTAAGTAATAGCCAATACCCATTAATAGCATTAAGTAATAGCCAATACCCATTAATAGCATTAAGTAATAGCCAATACCCATTAATAGCATTCTGTTGGGTTTGAGATTGTATTGTTCAGAGGTTCCGATTAGTGTGTGATATCTAGCATATTCCATTTTATTCTCACCAAATAGTGAGGTTTTTTATTACACCAATTAAGTGTTTTTTTCTTAAAATAGATAGTATTATACTAACCATCCTTGTCCAGTATTAAATTAGATTTTTTGCTTTGGAAAACTTTTGGAAATTCGAGTATCCCAAAGATTCTGACCTACTGTACTTGTAAGAAGACCCAAGAATAAGAAATTGCGTTCATTACAGTAGGTTGCTGGAGAAGAATATTCTTGCAAATGTTCCTGATCCACAATATTGGATCAAAGTTCTAAATATACTCATCTTCGTGCAAGTGCAATATAAAGCACCTTACTGCTGCGGCAGCTTTTATTCTAACAAATCACCGGGTTTTCCCTGGCATTTTCCTGGAATGCGAATAGGCTGCAATTCTTCGCGTGTCCGCCAGGTGGCAGATATTCATGAATTGTAATGCGCATGCGCTTCAGTAATGTGTCGACTTGCAGGTGTTTCGTTTAAAAAAGATACCATAGTGTGCTATTGCAACTTGGCCTTGAGCCTGAAGGAAGAGGTTGCAAAAATGTATCAATTTAGGCTTTCATATTAAAGAAAGACAAAGACCAGTTTCGGTTACAGTATTCTCCAGAGACCCGCCCGCCATGAGTGTTCAAGTGCAGCCCGCTTTCCAAAAACCCGACAGAAGTTACGCGTATTTGATATGGGCCGCGATCAATGCAACAGAGGATAAGATGGCAACAGTTGTTCAAATTTATCAGTATTTTATCGAAAACTATGACTTTTACAAATTTTCTCCAACTCCTCATACGTGCAATGCACCAGCACCGGCTTCCAATGCTGTCAGTAACAACCCTGAGCCTGAGCCGGATTTCGCGTGCAGTTTCGATCAAGCTTGCATGTAACTAAGCAATTTCCAGCCTCATCAGCTGACTACAGGTAGACTAGTCCCACTGCAAACTATCGACGTGGATGATCAAGAACGCTGGACTGGCAGTGGACCGGCGCCGGCTTCAGCTGAATGGGAAATACTATGGTGAGTATTGTTGCTGTATTATTTTCTGTGGTTTTTTTATTTTGACAATACAGTATCAATATCGGTGCGATTCCAAAGTCAAGCGATTCTCCTGTAAGCAATTATCATTGGCTGAGCAGCTTCTACAGTACTATACTGCAGATACTGAACAATTGGTGGAATGCTAGGCGCAAGCGCAATAGAACCTTCTTGAAACGCATATGCATGCGCATGTGAACAGGAGAAAATTATTGGTGGGACTGGCTGGGAACTTCTTTAGACCATTACAGTAAAACTTTTCTTTTTCTTTTTCCTCAGAAAAGAAAACGGCTAATGGAGGGATTTTTTTTTTTTTTATAACTTGTATTTTATTATACATAAATGCATGATATACATAAAAAAAAAACATCAGGTGCATATTTAGCATATCATATACAATAACAAAAGCATAATAAACTCACGTAGTTTTTCGAGCCCTACTTAACCACGTGAGTGGGAATCGTCATGTGTAAGGTACTGGGGTAAAGAATAATATAAAAAAAAAAAAAAAAAAAAAGAGGGGGGGGGGGGGGAGGTAAAGGAGGGGGTGAGGGGGAAGGTGTATCCAAGGACAAGAATATATCTGGGGAACACCAGGACAGCGTGAGGATTGTGTATCAACTAGTGAGGTCTTTTTGTAGAATAAGTGATTGGGCGTAAGGAATATGAGGTTCTAGGTGTGGGGTTGGTTCTCATGCCCCCAAAGGAGAACGCATTTATTACTATTATAGCCAAATTGTGTTACGCTCTACCCCAGGGATGTCTGTTTGGGCAAGCCAGGGGGCCCAAACTTTTAGATAATTGTCGCCAGTGTCATTAACTAAGCTCGTTAGCTTTTCCATCTGGCAGATAAACCAAATACGATTCCGAATCTATGGGATAATTGGGATATCGGGGCGTTTCCATAGTGCTGCGATCTCGCACCGCGTAGCTAGAGCAAAATGTGCAATTAGTTTATTGTGTGATTTTGATAGGCCCTTTAGGGGTCTGTTCATGAGAAACAGCCAAGGGTCTGGGGGAATAGTGAGATCAAATACTCTCTGGATCCAATTTCTGATCTTTTCCCATAGCGGGTATATCAGCGGGCAAGACCACAGCATATGTAACAGGTCAGCTGTTCCTCCACATTGTTTAGGGCACAATGGGGAGGACCCTGGTATAAACTTAGATAATTTGAGTGGGGTGAGGTACCATCTCATAAGAACTTTATATGCGTTCTCCTTCAGTGTGGTGCATATAGAACTTTTTGCGGCTCCTAGGAATATAGCATTCCACTCTTCGTCGTCCAAGGTCTCCCCCAGGTCTCTTTCCCATTGGGTACGGAATGTAGGTGATTGGTGCTTTGAGATTGCAGGTTCGACTACCTCTCTGTATATCGTAGATATGAGTCCCTTAGTGTCGGTTTCTGCCCGACAGAGCTTTTCAAAATTCGTCAATGGGGGGTATGGGGCAAATTTATTATAAAATGATCTGAGCTGGAGGTATTTATGGAATTCAGCGTGGGGAATGTCTTTTTCTAATCTGAGATGGTCAAAAGATTTAATTTTTAGATCATGGCCCTCCAGATCTTTGAGTCTAGTATAGCCTTTTTGTTTCCAAATTGAGTGATTATGACCAATAAGACCCGGTGCAAAGCTGGGATTATTCCAAATGGGTGACATCGGGGAATTTGCTGAAGTAAGTGAGTTTTTTAATCTTGATGCTTCCCAAACAGATAAGGAGTTAGCCATTGAGGTGAGCGGTAAAATAGTGTTTTTCCTTGATGTTTTAGGTAGCCAAATCAAATTGTTAAGCTCTAAAGGGGAGCAAGCCGCATGTTCGAGCTCAACCCATCTTTTTAATTTGGGGTCGGAATGCCATTGTATGACCTGGCTTAATTGAGCCGCTTTAAAATATGACAACAGGCAGGGTACCGCTAGGCCACCCGCTAAGATAGGTCTCTTCATAGATAATTTATTTACTCTCGGTTTTTTACCTCCCCAGATAAAATTAGATATTCCAGACTGAAGTGAGAGTATGTCCTTCAGTTTGAGTGGCACAGGTAGTGTCTGGAAGAGGTATAGGATACGGGGAAGTAGATTCATCTTAACGCTGTGAATCCTTCCGATCCAAGAAATCTTCTTGGAAGACCATCTGATTAGGTCTTGTTTTAGAGTCCAGATCAGTTTGGGATAATTTGCTTTATAGATGCTTTTTGCATCTTTGGTGATATAGGTCCCCAAATATTTTATCGAGTTCTTTTGCCAGTTAAAATTGAAATTTAGTTTCAGTAATTTCTCTGTATGCCTAGGGAGGTTGATATTCAGAGCTTCAGATTTGGATTGGTTAATCTTGAAACCTGAGACCTTGGAGAATTTATCTAGTAGGTCAAACAGGTTAGGTAATGACGTAAGGGGTTTGGAGATGATTAATAGGATATCATCAGCATACAGGGCCGCTTTATGTGATTGGGAGTAAACGTTTAACCCTGAGATATCCGGGCTATCACGAATTCGTGCCGCGAGGGGTTCAATACATAGGGCGAACAGGAGGGGAGATAACGGGCATCCCTGTCTTGTGCCACTCTGGATTTGAAATGGGACCGAGGGGAAGCCCTGATGTATGACCCTGGCGGTTGGGCCTGAGTATAGTGACATAATCGCTCTACTCACCCGATTTCCGAAGCCAAATGCCGCGAGCGTCTCTTTTAAGTATGGCCAGTCTATCCTATCAAAAGCTTTTTCTGCATCCAGACTTAATAGCATGCTTTGTGTGTTATTTTTGTTAGCCAATTCCAACAGATCAATAAATCGTCGGGTGTTATCCGCTGCCTGCCTCCCCTTAACAAAACCGACCTGATCTGGGTGTATTAGTCTGGGTAGGATATGACTTACTCTGTTGGCCAATAATTTCGCATATATTTTGATATCGGTATTAATTAGAGATATTGGCCTATAGCTTTTACAATTTAGCGGATCCTTGCCAGGTTTATGTATAAGTGATATAGACGCCCGCAGCATGTCCCCAGGAATAGGGGCTCCTGCTAAGATAGCATTAAACATTTGGAGCAGCCTCGGAGCAAGTGATTCGGAAAATTTCTTATAATAAAGCCCCGAGAAGCCATCAGGGCCTGGTGCCTTTGATGGCTTAAGCTCCTTGATGGCCTGCGACACTTCTTCCAATGTGAAGTCAGCGCCCATAGCTTCTCTGTCTAGCTCTGTCAATCTCTCCAGTTTAATGGAGGGATTTTGATGGATAATATCGCTTTGTGTAACAATGCCTGCATATTGCTGAATCGGATTTAAAAAAACACGTACCGGAGTCTACAGTTTAGTTGCCGTTGTTATTGATTAGGATAGAATACTGTACCTGAAATACAGTACCGACACACTTTATCCGAGTGTGGTCGGTACCGCAAGCCGGGAAATCTCCCGGCTTGCTAGTGGCCGCCCCTCGGCGTGCCGCGCATCATAGACGCGCGATCACGCGTCATCGGGAGCGTGCGCCCCCGGCGGACCCGGCAGCGGTAGGGAGAGCGCCCCGATCGGAGGGCGCTCTTCCGCTGCTTCGGCGCGCGCCCGTCACTCTCGGGCGCGCGCCAGGCTACTGCTGCGGCAGAGAACGGGCAAATGCTCGAATAAACTCTGCCGCAGCAGTAGTATGCTGATGTTTTCCGGCCGTACAGTATACTGTACAATACTTTTTTTATATACAGTACAGTAAACTGTGTAATAAACCCGAAAAAATTAAAACTATGCATTTATTCTACATGTATCACATACTGTACATTATGTGTCTTCTACAGTATACAGTGCCAGTACATACAATACAGTACAGTTTGTGTATTTCTATTCTTCTATTTTTTTTTAGCGCGAAAATAACGCAGTTCACTCCGGGCGAAAACGACACAAATCCGCACATAACCGGGATAATCTGAAATTCGCGGATCTAGCCGATTTAGAATAAAGGTTGTCGCCAATGTAATTTCAATTGCACAGATATACTACTCTGTGTCCCGCCTTCTTTTTTCCCCTTTTCTTGTGCACCTAGGTCACCTTCTACAACATATATATAACAAACAGCGCAAACCAATACAATGTGTTTAAAATAATAAACACTGGTGTAAATAGTCCAAATGTCCAACTGTAGAGGATGAGGGTGTAGTATATCTAAAAATAAAGAGAAGAAGCCAATATGGTGAAGTAAGTATATTCTGGACTTTCACAGCATAAGCACTGATTCTACTTACAAGATAGTAAATAAAATAAGCATATCTGTAGGAGTACAATCTTTAACCGCAGACCACGAAGCTCTGGTGTAGGTTTTTAAAAAAAATATATGTGTGTGTGTGTGTGTGTGTGTATTTTTCTTTCTCTTTGCGTTTAGAGAAATGCTTATTAATGAGGATGAGCCTCTAAAAATTGGGTTTTGGTATTTAGAAAAAATTATAGAATATTTTTTTTCGAAATCTGAACTAGTAATCATTTTTATATATAAATATACAGTGCGCCTTTGTATATATATTTAGTTATCTACATTATTTATCTATCTATTTTTGCAAATTGGAGAATCCCCTTTCTAACATTGGATAGAAAAGAAAGGGGTTTAGTAACCGGAGACAAATAATGGCTGTGAACCAATTTGTCGGCTAATTTTGTTCCCCAAAACTGCACTGAGATCCCGGTGGTTACATATTACCGTTTTGTTCATTACATTTTGTAATGTATCTGACCAGCAGGTCTAGTGTTTTGTGTGTGTGTGTGTGTGTGTGTGTATATATATATGTGTATAGAAAAAAAGAGAAAAAAGCGCACTCCCCTAGTGCATTATCTTATGATGCAGATGAAATTAAATGTATTTAAATAAATGTAAGGTAGATAATACACACTTACAAGACATAAAGAGTAAAATTCACGTAAAGGTATCTTTACACACAGACTCCTGGTACAGATCAGCTGAGATGGATGGGGGAGACCTTTATGTATACCCACTGAAAGCCAGTTGCCTTTAGACCTGCTGCTGGATCGCTCACACACAGCAGAAACGACCGCAGACAGAGTCATCTGCCTTACATTTATTTAAATACATTTTATTTCAGCTGCATCATAAGATACTGTACTAGGTAGAGTGCTTTTTCTCTCTTTTTTCTATACAGTACTGGTTTGGGAGTGATTCTCCTGTGGATGAGCAGCCCCCCTCCTACAATTTGGATTGGATCTGGCTATTGGGAATCTTTCCACTTTGTTTTTCTAATCAATACCCTATTTCACTGGACTTGTGTTTGATGGACTGAACTCTGGGATTTGTACCTGGTACTTAGAGATAAGTGTATTAGTGCATGACCTGTATGTATTAGCGCTGCTTTGTTTTTGTGTGCATATGTATCTATATATAATATAATCTATATATATATATATATATACTGTCATTAAGGTTATGGTGATTACCGTGGTGATTACCTAGTCTAGTCTCAAACCTGCTCTAGCCATTAAGACCAGCCTCACACTGATGATACCCATCAAGGTTGAAACATGTATGTGAGTAGGTCTAATGGCTTTGCATCTCATCCCAGCCTCTGTTTAAAAGCTGTGTTTAAAACAGCATGCATTGGCTTGAGGATTGGCTTGTGTAATACGAGCTTGAGACAAAAGGTGGCATTGAGTGCTCATTTGCATGTCATTTCCCAGAATCCCTTGCTGCAGTGGAAGCGCTGTATGCTGGGTGACAATGGGGAAAGACAGGGTTGCAGACCTGTCTAAGACATGCAAATGAACATACAGTAATATATACAGTTGATATATATATATATATATATATATATATATATATATATATATATACAGAAAAGGACTGCGCTTGGGTATGGTGTGACAGCAATAGTATAATAATAAATAATCAGAAAATGTATAAATATATAAAAAACCTAAATGACAATAATAATATTTAACTGTGCAATCAATACGTTCACCAAATGCATATATAGTTATAAAATTTTGATTCATTGTTGATTTTGTCTATTTTAGGTTATATTTATATTCATTTTTCCTTTTATTTTATATATTTTTTTATAATTTTATTTTTATTTTTATATAGATTATAGATCTAGTATTATTATGAAGTCCATTCTCCTCAAGCTAATTATTGATAACATTGCAATGTTTTTTTCACTGTTCACTAAGTTGATTTCAGATATTTATTATATATAGATATTTTATGGACTGTTTACCTCAGAAATATTTTGACAATTGCAAGCGTAGTAATTTTATGTATTATACATTATTTACAAGTTTATTCTGTGTAAGATTAAGATTGTTATGGTTTAAATCTACAGCTGCATATGTTTTTCTTATGTGGGGGTATCAGATTCATTCTCATTATGCTAATTGTTTACACCTGATTTTTTAATCTATCTTTGCATAGCTAATTGGATGTGTGGGTGTATATATATGTGTCTAGCACACCCATAGTCCATCCCTGATGAAAACAGTTTAGCTGTTGAAACGCGTAGGGCCAGGTGTGCTGTGGATTCCTGCAGCATTGATTTATGAGTTCTGCCTGACTTTCTCCTGCTTGCCATCTCCGTGCACGGCGTGACGTCATCTGTTCGTTCCGCCGCAAACATTGTCCCCGGTGGGAACCTAAACTATCTGGAGGTGTGTTCCCAGGGAAAGAATAATGTGAGGAGACTGATGACGTGAGTTCCTGCTGGCAGATATACACGAGGGCTATACTGGTTGCAGTGGTGTCACGGAGCAGAGTAGCAGAGCAGCAGCGCTTAAAGATTCTTTGAAGCATGAGTATTACTCATACAATGCTTTTTTATCTTTTATGTTTGTGAGTTCATTTTATGAGCCTTTTATTGGGAATTAAACCATTTTTTGCACAGTAATGCACTAGGATTGGGCGCTTTTTTCTTCTATTTTATATATATATATATATATATATATATATATATATATATATATAAAATCTTTTGTGAGCACATTCACATCTTGGACAGGTCTGCAACTCTGCAGCAAGGGATTCTGGGAAATGACATGGAAATGAGCACACAGTGTCACCTTTTGTCTCAAATCCATATACTATGTATGCATGTAAGTATATATGTGTGTGTGTGTGTGTATATATATATATATATATATATATATATATATATATGTATGTATGTGTGTCTAGGTGTATATGTATATGCAGTGTTCGACAAACCTATACATTTGCACGCCCAGGGCGAGTGGATGTAACATCGTGGCGAGCTCCTATTGGCCCAAGTAGCACACGTGTGGTACTAGGTGGCGAGTAGATTTTTTTGTTCGGCAAGTAGATTTTTTGGTGATTTGTCGACCACTGTGTATATGTATATGTGTATATACTTAGTTCAGTTATGGTGAGTAAAAAAAGTGACAACCCCTCCACAGCAAAGCATATAGCAAATGGAAATATTACTGTATGCTCATTTGCATGTCTTAGACAGGTCTGCAACCCCGCCTTTCACCATTATCACCCACCACACAGCACTTGCACTGCAGCAAGGGATTCTGGGAAATGACATGCAAATGAGAACACAGTGCCACTTTTTGCTTCAAAACCATTTTAAACATGGTTGCCTATAGGCTTAAGCTTGCTGCATGGTCACAGCTTTAAGCACAACCAGGGTTAAGATGCATAGCCAGTAAACCCACCCACAGACAGCCATTTCGACCTCAATGGGTCTCATCAGTGTGGGGTTGGTTACACTGTCTATGCAAAAATGAAGCAATGAGGATGGGTTTTACCATACTTAGTTAAGTTATGGTGAGTAAAAAAAGTGACAAAAATCTGCGACAGTAAAGCATATAGCAAATTGAAATATTACTGTATGCTCATTTGCATGTCTTAGACAGGTCTGCAGCCACGCCTTTCACCATTATCACCTAGCACACAGCACTTCCACTGCAGCAAGGGATTCTGGGAAATGACATTCAAATGAGAACATAGTGCCACATTTTGTCTCAAGCTCACATTACATGAACAACTCTTAAGCCAAGCTGCTTTAAACACAGCTTTTAAACATAGCCTGGGATGAGATGCAAAGCCAGTAAACCCACTCACAGACAGACTGTTTCGACCTTGTGGGTCTCTTCAGTGTGAGGTTGGTTGTACTGGCTCTGCTTGTTTGAGACTAAGAGTAGGTACAACCTACCTAAGAGTACAACCTACTCTTGGTAGACTGCAATCTATATGCCGCAGAGACCACAGGAAATGGATTCCCATAAGAATTGTGACTCCTGCTTTGAATACGCCAACCGACGCTGTGGAGGAACAGAACAGTTCTAATGGCTCCGAGAGACAGGGGAGTCCTGCAACAGTACCCACGGCCATGAGACCTGAAAGGCGGATGAGCCTACCCCTCGTGGAGGTGTCCAGAAGCCGATCCAGGGATTCTCCGGTACAGATGGAGGTACCTTCCGGTGCCGATGTCCATGTGGCAGAAGGAAAACATAGGTGCAGGGATGCACCAATATAGGTGCTCAGAAATGTATAAAAGTTGCTGGAGAAATGTCTCTTCCAAATATGAGTTGTAGGCATAAGGCAATGCTGACAGGGCGCCAGGGTCTCTAGTAATGATATGGCTCCCCAAGAGCACTATAATAACATGTTATGAGACTCACCCTTGCCCAGCTGTAGATGCCGTGCCCGTGATGGATGTCCCGGTGTGTAGCACCGCCAACCCTCGAACGACTCGTCCGTCGTGAGGGCGGTCAATGACCGGCGGTGTGTTGAGTGGCCTCTGCTTCAGCAACCCGGTGTGCGACCGCAAATGGCAGATAAGAGAAGACGCCTCACAAGGAGGAAACACGCGATGCACCACCGTCAGAACAAATGGAAGGCTGGTCAGCTGACTGTGAAAAAACTTTATTGCTCCCAATGTAGAGCTAGCACACTTTGACGCGTTTCAGCCAATTGGCCTTTGTCAAAAAGTGAATAGCAGCTCGCAGACCGCACATGATATAGCGTGTTCAATCATCTACACCTGTCACTCCCTCGTCACCAAGGTGAAGAGCCGGTGTGTGATGAACACAGAAATATCCACTGACACATTGAGTAAGTTAAAAACATATATACAGCGATTCACCTG
>NW_027454447.1:0-78850 GCF_040206685.1 Ascaphus truei | reverse complement strand
ATGCCGCTGGGGAGGGGGAAGAGGTGATGCCGCTGGGGAGGGGGAAGAGGTGATGCCGCTGGGGAGGGGGAAGAGGTGATGCCGCTGGGTAGGGGGAAGAGGTGATGCCGCTGGGGAGGGGGAAGAGGTGATGCCGCTGGGGAGGGGGAAAAGGTGATTTGGAGAGGGGAGAGAGGTGTGTGTGTGTGTGTGTGTGTGTGTGTGTGTGTGTGTGTGTGTGTGTTTTATTTATTTTTTTGGACCTTTGGCCCGTCACTCCGCCTCAGGCCAATGAGAGGTGTGGGGGGCGGGCCAAGGGGGTGGTGTGAGTGTGTGAGGCCAATGAGAGGTGTGCGGGGGCGGGCGGGCCAAGGGACCAATGAGATTGCCGCTAGGGACACCGGACATCCAGCAGGCAGGCATGCATGCAGGCAGGCAAACATACAGTGCTTTCACTAATATAGTATAAGATTAGTGAAAGCACTGTATGTTTGCCTGCCTGCCTGCCTGCCTGCTGGATGTCCGGTGTCCCTAGCGGCAATCTCATTGGTCCCTTGGCCCGCCTGCCCCCGCACACCTCTCATTGGCCTCACACACTCACACCACCCCCTTGGCCCGCCCCCCACACCTCTCATTGGCCTGAGGCGGAGTGACGGGCCAAAGGTCCAAAAAAATAAATAAAACACACACACACACACACACACACACCTCTCTCCCCTCTCCAAATCACCTTTTCCCCCTCCCCAGCGGCATCACCTCTTCCCCTCCCCAGCGGCATCACCTCTTCCCCCTCCCCAGCGGCATCACCTCTTCCCCCTCCCCAGCGGCATCACCTCTTCCCCCTCCCCAGCGGCATCACCTCTTCCCCCTCCCCAGCGGCATCACCTCTCCCCACTCCAAATCACCTCTCCCCGCTCCAAATCACCTCTCCCCGCTCCAAATCACCTCTCCCCCCTCCCCGCTCCAAATCACCTCGCTTCCCGCAGCTGCCACGCGGCGCGTAAGATGGCGGACCCCCTTCCTCCCTCGCGGCGCCGAGTCAGACGGTGGCGGCGCCCGGAAGTACAGGTAGGTGTCGCTCCCCACCTCCGGCGCCAAACGGAACTGAGAAAGGGCGCATCAACTGAGGTGTGTGTGTGTGTGTGTGTGTGTGTGTGTGTGTGTCACTGTCCACTGCCCCCCCCTCCTATCACTGCCCCCCCCTCCTGTCCACTGCCCCCCCTCCTGTCCACTGCCCCCCCCTCCTGTCCACCTGCGTCCCCCCTCCTGTCCACTGCGTCCCCCCTCCTGTCCCCCCTCCTGTCCACTGCCCCCCCCTCCTGTCCACTGCCCCCCCCCCTCCTGTCCACTGCCCCCCCTCCTGTCCACTGCCCCCCCTCCTGTCCACTGCCCCCCCTCCTGTCCACTGCCCCCCCTCCTGTCCACTGCCCCCCCTCCTGTCACTGCCCCCCCTCCTGTCCACTGCCCCCCCCTCCTGTCCACTGCCCCCCCCCTCCTGTCCACTGCCCCCCTCCCTCCTGTCCACTGCCCCCCCCTCCTGTCCACTGCCCCCCCCCTCCTGTCCACTGCCCCCCCCTCCTGTCCACTGCCCCCCCCTCCTGTCCACGGCCCCCCCCCTCCTGTCCACTGCCCCCCCCTCCTGTCCACTGCCCCCCCCTCCTGTCCACTGCCCCCCCCCTCCTGTCCACTGCCCCCCCCCTCCTGTCCACTGCCCCCCCCCCCTCCTGTCCACTGCCCCCCCCCTCCTGTCCACTGCCCCCCCCCTCCTGTCCACTGCCCCCCCCCTCCTGTCCACTGCCCCCTCCCTCCTGTCCACTGCCCCCCCCTCCTGTCCACTGCCCCCCCCTCCTGTCCACTGCCCCCCCCCTCCTGTCCACTGCCCCCCCCTCCTGTCCACTGCCCCCCCCCCTCCTGTCCACTGCCCCCCCCTCCTGTCCACTGCAGGAAATGCAGGGGAGGAATCCATGCTTTGAGGCGCCCCCCCCCTCCCTTTGACGCCCCCCCCTCCCTTTGACGCCCCCCCCTCCCTTTGACGCCCCCCCCTCCCTTTGACGCCCCCCCCTCTCCCTTTGACGCCCCCCCCCTCTCCCTTTGACCGCCCCCCCCTCTCCCTTTGACGCCCCCCCCCCTCCCTTTGATGCCCCCCCCCTCCCTTTGACGCCCCCCCCTCCCTTTGACGCCCCCCCCTCCCTTTGACGCCCCCCCCCTCCCTTTGACGCCCCCCCCTCCCTTTGACGCCCCCCCCCTCCCTTTGACGCCCCCCCCCTCCCTTTGACGCCCCCCCCCCTCCCTTTGACGCCCCCCCCTCCCTTTGATGCCCCCCCCTCCCTTTGACGCCCCCCCCCTCCCTTTGACGCCCCCCCCCCTCCCTTTCACGCCCCCCCCCCTCCCTTTGACGCCCCCCCCCTCCCTTTGACGCCCCCCCCCTCCTTTGACGCCCCCCCTTTCCCTTTGACGCCCCCCCCCTCCCTTTTTCGCCCCCCCCCTCCCTTTGACGCCCCCCCCCCCTCCCTTTGACGCCCCCACCTGCCTTTGACGCCCCCCCCTGCCTTTGACGCCCCGCGCGCACACACTGACTGACTGCCGCACGCACGCACACACTGACTGACGCGCACACAAAGCCTGACTGACGCACGCACACACTGACTGAGGCACACACTGACTGTGTGTGCGTCAGTCTGTGTGTGTTTGTGTTTCTGCCTCAGACTCACTGACGCGCGAGCAAACACACAGTGACTGACGCACACACGCTACATGAAGCTGTAAAGGAGGGAGGGAGGGGGGGGACTGGATTGATGTGAATGGGGGACAAACAGAGAGAGGGGGGAGGAGAGAGAGGAACGGGAACATTACATCCCGGGCAACGCCGGGTCTCTCAGCTAGTCATAAATAAAATGTTAATTTTTAATACTTTGTCGAGAATCCTTTGCAGGCAATGACTGAAGTCTGGAACGCATGGACATCACCAAACGCTGGGTTTCCTCCTTTGTGATGCTTTGCCAGGCCTTTACTGCAGCTGTCTTCAGTTGTTGTTTGTTCGTGAGTCTTTCTGCATTAAATTTGTCTTTAGCAAGTGAAATGCATGCTCGATCGGGTTGAGATCAGGTGATTGACTCGGCCATTGCAGAATATTTCACTTCTTTGCCTTAAAAACATCCTGGGTTTCTTTCGCAGTATGTTTTGGGTCATTGTCCATCTGTAAAGTGAAGCGCCGTCCAATCAACTTCACTGAATTTGGCTGAATCTGAGCAGACAATATATCCCTATACACTTCAGAATTCATCCGGCTGCTTCTGTCTTCGTTCACATCATCAAAAACCACTAGTGACCCAGTGCCATTGTAAACCATGCATGCCCATGCCATCACTGCCTCCACCGTGTTTTTCAGATGATGTGGTACACAGCAACTCTCTTTTTTAGATGTCCTCATTACACAGACTAATGGGGAGTTACATACTGATCTTTTTAGAAAGGATACATACAGAAATGCCATTTTAAGGGCAGATAACCATCATCCTCCTTCTCTTATTGATGCATTACCTTTTTCACAGAAAGTCCGGGTCTGCAAAATCACGAGCAGGAAGGATAATATTGAACCAGCTATTGGAGAACTACGTAGTAGATTCCTGGCTAGGGGATATCCTCCTGCTGTGTTAGACCGGGCACTGGATAAAGAGGTAAGTGCTACCAAAAATAAGAAGGAGGACAGGCTTGTATTTACCACTACGTACAGTCATAAGCGAAGCAGAGGAAAAGACCTCCCAGCCCGACGCTACAAGCCTGGTAGACAGCGTGTATCATGCGCAGGCTGTATTAACCCCCAGCACATCGGAGACCAACCATGTAGGAATAAGCACTGTAGCTGTGATGAATCCTTGATCACATTGAACGGGAAAACACTGGACACGATGGGCCCTTGGTCCCTCTAAGGATTCATTTTGCTGGGGGTTAATACAGCATGCGCGTGATACACGCTATCTACCAGGATTGTAACATTGGGCTGGGAGGTCTTTTCCTCTGCTTCGCATATTGCTGGTTTGGCCACGGCTGCTCAGCCTGGAATTAAGACTTTCATTATTGACATTATAAGAAGAGGCTTATACCCCGTGAATATGTATGTAATCACTTAATTGGTGATTTGAGAACTGGAGTGCTATCGTAATTTTTTTTTCTAACCATTTATTTATTTATTTTTTGTGGCATCTATTTATTCACATTTTTTCTTTCTGTGGAACATTTTTTTTTATTTCTCTGGAGTGAGTATTCGTGCTATTCCTATCCTGTGTGTTTTTTATTATGGAAGATTATGTAGAAGTGGAGGATGAGGAAGGGGTTACTGATACCTATGCCTTTAACTGTGGAGACACTCACCGTCAGAGGAGGGCAGAGTCAGTTTTTGATGAAGGTGCTAATTTCATCTGTGAAGAGCCTGCTGACTTAATTACCCACTTCCTTACATTGGAAAAACTGTTATCACAGGACATTAGGTATTGGTGGGACATTACCACTCTTGAGAACTATGCTAGAGTTAAAAGGATTCCGTGAGGCTTACGCTTGAAAAAGGTACCGTCCTTTGGCTTTATTAATAAAGATTTTGAGAATGACTGGAAAGCCATATTAGATCATTGCTCATTTAAGCTAATCAAATTGATCATTAAGTATAAGCTAAATTAAAAAAAAGAAAGTGAGAGCCAATGTGAAAGTCCTACAGGATAAATTGAAAGGTTGCAGAAAAATGGAGAATTTTATTAAATATGACCAAACACTTTTAAGCAACGTGGGTGCTATGGAAAAGTCTCTAATGATTAAGAAACAACAAAAGTTTGATAGGGACAAGATAGACTATGAGAAGCAGCAAGTTTATATATGGCAACGCTACACTACAAACGCACAAAAGTCACAACCAAAATCTGGTTCTAAATATCAGAATAATAAAAAACAAGGTGACTCCAAGAACCCGAATAAATCCATCCTAAAACGCCATGGAAACGCTTCCAGTTTTGAGTCAGATGGTTCTGACTATGAGAGTCGTTCACTAGGCGTTTCCTTTTGTGATGATGATGATAATTGGCGAGTTAGATCTACCTCCCCTGAAACCGACTCTTCACAAAAATCTGTTATGATGCCCTCTCGGAAAGAAGATAAACCTTCATACTCCTTGTTTCAAAAGAAAGAAATATGCATAGGAGAAGTTGTGGATAATGTTATCAACATTTCACATAAGACTCTTACAGATGACCAGATTGCGGTTCTAAATAGAGGTTTAAATTTTGCCCCATACCAAGATTTTAATTTATTCAATACCATCATTGATCTCCAAAAATTAATTCGCAAATTGTCTCTTAAAAAATATTTTAATAGAAAAAAGGGACAACAGAGGTTCCACTATATTCCACTGATAGAGGTCTAGCTGAGAATGTTGATGGTATTGATGTTTCAATGGAGAATTTGGATTTGCATTCATTTCGTGAACAATGTGCTTTATCAGATCTTAGAGATCTTTATGATGAACAAAATCAGGATTTGGAGCCTGAGATCCCTTCCTCATTCAGCTTCTTTGGGCAATTACACTTAGGTCTTAAGAAGAAATCAACCTTTTGCCCTCATATTTTTAACAATCATAATATTAAGACCTTTGAGAAGCTGGTTGAGAGGGATCTCAGGTTATTGGCTAGGGGTATTGTACCCCGGGGGGTTCCCTCTTTAAATAAAACGAATCTGTCAGATATTGACTTCCAGGAGATGATTGCCCTCAGGGAAGATAGGTCTATTACAATCAAAAAGGCTGATAAGGGAGGGGCCATTGTGGTGCCCTCTTCTTCAGATTATCAGGCAGAGGCACTTAGATTACTTGAGGATGTTGAATCTTATACAAAATTGACATGATCCCACATGTGAGTTTTTACACCTTTTGAAAGAGATTCTTGAAGAAGGAAAGGCCCTATTTGTACTTAACACAAAGGAATATGAGTTTCTCTACAATGCCTCACCTATTGTGCCCATCTTCCACCATCTCCCAAAGATCCATAAGTCACTTGTCCGCCCTCCTGGGCGGCCCATTGTGGCCAGTATTGGATCTTTGGGAGATGGGTTATCACGCTACATTGATGGTTTTTTACAGCCACTGGTAAAAAATCTGCCTTCTTTTCTGAGACTTAGTAAACAATTATTTGGAAGTCTGACTCCTCCTCCCTGTCAGACTTCCAAATAATTGTTTACTAAGTCTTTAGATGCAGCTGTGCATGACCAGTCCATTAAGGCTTTTTCCTCATATTAGAGAGTCTACATACAGAAGGTCATTATTGCTCAGAGGGAAGAACGTAACATTTCTGAATACTTCACATCTGGAGTGGTCACCAGTCCTTCCAAGACATTGACCCCAAAACACATCTGCAACATTCATTAAGATCCAGCTTTGAACCCAATCATATTGGTCTGGCATGCATTAAAACATCATTCGCACAAATCTGATTCCACCACCTCAGAGGACTTTGAGTACGATTGGATTCCGGACCAACAATCCTCACTACCAAGATCTTTGGACTTCATTTTTCTGTCAGGTTTATATACCAGATAGTGCGCCAAGGACTATTTCTGTTTTCTTTCGTTATTTATTTTATTTTTGTTTTTAAGATATAAAAAATGTTAGTTGGAAAAAGACTTTTAGATGGGTGACATTGGACGTGATGTCACTTTACTCAATCATAGATCACGAGCAAGGGATTCGAGCAGTGGAATTTTTTCTTGATGCTTCTACATTGTCCATTTCATTACGTGCCTTTCTTTTGGATTCTATTATGTTTCTGCTCACCCATAATTATTTTTCTTTTGATGCACAATTTTATCTTCAGACACGGGGTACTGCTATGGGGACGTCATTTGCCCCCTCTTATGCTAATTTGTTTGTGGGTCTTTGGGAATCCACACACATTTTCGGTGCTGATAATTCTTTTCGTCATCAGATTATTTTCTATAAACGGTATATTGACGATTTGATTATGATTTGGGATGGGGATTTATTATCACTGCATGCCTTTATTCATACACTTAATACTAATTCTTTAAATCTTAAATTTACTTATGAAGAACACATGAATCACATCAATTATTTAGACATTACTTTATTTATTGACACGACAGGCACTATTCAAACGGACATTTTTAGAAAGCCTCATTCACGTAATACTTTATTGGAAGCAGACAGCAGTCATTCTAAATCATTCATTCGAAGTATACCCAAGGCTGAATTCCTTCGACTAAGACGGCTTTGTTCAAATGACGATTTATTTGAGCATCAAGCAGAGGAATTAAAAACTCGATTTGCTCAAAGAAAATATAATCACACTGATATTGAAGCAGCATATCTGTGTGTCAAATCTACAAACAGGATCGATTTGTTATCGAACTCGTCTGTGAAGTTCAAGAAGAAACATGAATTGGATCGAGTGACGTCTCCTCTATTTGTCACCCAGTTTAGTCGCCAGGCTGAACAGATTCGTTCTATCATTTATAAACATTGGGGGACCCTCACTCTTGATAAGGACCTACATAGTTCAGTTAACCAGGGTCCAGCCATTACTTTTAGGAAATCCAAATCCTTATCTGACTATCTTTCTCCAAGATTGTTTGACTCTAAGAAGTCTAACAAATCTGTTTAAAATAAAAGGTTTTTTTAAATGTGGAAAATGTTGCGTTTGCTGCTATGCGAAACCAATTAAGTCTATTAAGACTATTTATTCTAAAAAGAACTATAGGATCCCATCCTTTATTAATTGTGACTCACAATTTGTCATATACTTTCTTACCTGTGGCTGTGGCCAAGGGTACGTGGGCTGCACTATACGCCCTGTTAAAAACAGAATCATGGAGCATATACGTTCCATTAAAAGAAAAGATTTCATGTTACCAGTTTCAAAACATTTTACTGACTGTCCTTCAGGAGGTCTATCAAATGTTCATTTTTCTGCTGTAGAACTGGTGCCCATGCCCATGAGAGGGGGTGATAGATTAAAGCTCCTCAACCAGCGGGAGATGTTTTGGATCCATTCTTTGGATACATTATCCCCTGCAGGAATTAATACAGAATGGGATCTAGAAAAGGTGAAGGGAAACACAAAATGGATGTGCCCCCTAAAAGAATTCACTTAAATGCACACCATAACAGTGTAAAAATTAACTTTTAATAAATTTACTTAAAACATATATTACCAAAGTAATGTGTAATGTGAATTAAAAATATATTAAATCAACGCTATCAGGCAACCTTGTCGTCAGTTATAAGTTCATACTATCCCATTTAACCACTTAATAATGGTGGGATATGGAGGACACAGATTGCTAGGAGTCAGGGTGTTAACCCCTCTGGAGCAACGGTGAGACCCAATAATGGAAGTGTATAGATGTACACAAGTGAGTGGCCAATGGGTTAAATGTCCAGCTACCTTGCTAGATCAGCCAGCACTGCGCACTATAATGGAGACTTTAGTGTGTTAAAATAAGAGTGCTAGAGTGATAAAGCTGGCAAATGCAGTGATAATGGTAGTACATACACTGCTTGTCCGGGATGGGAAGGGAGCGAAGATAGCAGGGATACACCATGAAAAATAAAAAATAAATGCATACAATAGTGTAATAAGTTCTTTTCAATCTGGATAAAACATGTATGTCTTGGCTCTATAGCAATGCCTACTTACAGTAGGTCAAAAGGTAAAAAGCATTGATCTACACAGCAGGTAGAAAGGTGTCAGGATCTTCAGGAACAACAGCCCAGGTTTACAGCATAAGAAATCAGCACCTCAGCTCAGACGTCAGTAGATGTGAGTGGATCAGAGACATGCAAAAGAAAGGCAGACCATAGTGTCGATCGTGCATAAAATTTATATAAACAAACAACAAATTTTAGGAATTGTACTCACATTGTGTACATAATCATAGTTCACATAAGGCTTTACTTGAGGCAAATGGAGTGCTGGTTCAGTGTGGAGCAGCTCACCGGGGATCTTCTCCTTAGACTCACAACAGACCGGGTGGGAGATGGCGTCTGACGTCACATCCGCTGTTGGGGTGACGGCATCCGGTCTTGGAGGCAAACGGTGGGGGAACTCAGCAACTCTGAAGCCTTCAGTAGAAAGAGCAGCTGCAGCAATGAAAGTGGCTCTACGCGTTTCGTCGTACTAGACAACTTCCTCAGGAGCATTCATTGAGGAGAAGATCCCCGGTGAGCTGCTCCACACTGAACCAGCACTCCATTTGCCTCAAGTAAAGCCTTATGTGAACTATGATTATGTACACAATGTGAGTACAATTCCTAAAATTTGTTGTTTGTTTATATAAATTTTATGCACGATCGACACTATGGTCTGCCTTTCTTTTGCATGTCTCTGATCCACTCACATCTACTGACGTCTGAGCTGAGGTGCTGATTTCTTATGCTGTAAACCTGGGCTGTTGTTCCTGAAGATCCTGACACCTTTCTACCTGCTGTGTAGATCAATGCTTTTTACCTTTTGACCTGCTGTAAGTAGGCATTGCTATAGAGCCAAGACATACATGTTTTATCCAGATTGAAAAGAACTTATTACACTATTGTATGCATTTATTTTTTATTTTTCATGGTGTATCCCTGCTATCTTCGCTCCCTTCCCATCCCGGACAAGCTACTATTGAAAGGAATCTGTACACATTCCTGGAAGGTTGAGAATTTGATCAGTGATCACCTTGACACATTTTATTTTGAATTTTAATTTTGTGCACTATTTTATCACAGATTGGGTGTGGTTAGCGCCGGTAACAAATCACTTTAAGTTCACTTAGTACATACACTGCAGCATAGACCTGCCAGACACGGCAGTGCTGTGCAAGGAAAGCAGGCACACTCACTATAAAATTAAAGGATTAAATAAATAACTAACTAATGGGATCAACACAGTTAGAGCCAGGAGACTGCTGACACTACATTAAAACAGCTCCAAGTAGGAGACTGACAACATTGCGCGTCCAACGCGCGTTTCCCTCCAGCAAAGGAGCTTCTTCAGGGACAAATTTTAAATCTAAAACATTTTTCATGAACATTTTGTATGAGTATTCTTGCTATGCTTCCGTCTCACGATGATAATAATGATTGTCTGTTTATTAAGTTATTTATTATTGTCATTTTTTTCTGCTTTCTAGTGATCAAATAAGATATATATTTATTAATGAATTCAATTGTCCTACATTTTCTTTTGGCATCTATTCTTCTTTATTATTTATTATTTGTTTTCCTTTTTCTAACTATATATTTACTTTTTTCTAGAATAATATTGTGTTTTACATATGTCCTTTAAACCATATCTATTGTGTCTAGGCGTTTGATGATATACCATTCATATGCCATCTTATGATATTAAAATTAACAAATCAATGGGTTAAATATACATTGAATATTCACTATAGATTTGGACATGTGTATGTTTATGTTTCCACAGTTGATATATATGTGTTATTGATATTTCTTTTGTATGTGATTGGTCTTTTTTATTAATTTTTTACCTGTTTATTCCCTCTATGTGGATCTCTTCCCTCTGAGCATTACGCCCCTTTCCTGTGTTTCATTTCACAGGGAATTTGTGTCCTGGGGGTTTGTGTTTACCTGGACACAGGTGGGCGGTGCTTTTGAGGGTGTAAACCATATAAGAGTTTGATTAAGACCAGTGAAACTACTCTTTGATAAAGCGCACCATGCGAGAGGTTTCTCTTTTTAATTAGTTATGTCCCAATAAATAATTTGTTATTTTTTCTATTAGCCTCCAGTTCTCGTTTTTTCATAGTTGTGATCCAAGTCTTTTCCTTCCTGCTTACTACGTACAGTCAAGCTGGTGGTTTTATTAAATCTACCAGTCTTAAACACTGGCATATTCTGCAAAATGATGATATATTATCTGAAAGTTGCTGTGTACCACCAATGGTGGCATTCAAAAGAGGGAGGAATCTGGCGGATAGCCTGATACATGCAGATAATGAGGGTAACTACAGAACTCCTCATTTTCTGGAGGGTGGCAGACCGGGTAACTTTAGATGCATGAGCTGCTCGGTCTGTAACAGTCTGACTACCGGTAGTCAATTCAGTCACCCCCCAAAGCGGGAGAATCATAAAAATTAAAAATAGACGCCCCACAGCGTGTGCTCCGCTGCTACAGAGACTGGAACAGTGAAAGACATTATTGCTTGGCACGGCGAATTGGCTGTACTGCTGTTCAGCTGAACTGGAGACCTCCTAAGTACTACCTTGAGGCTGAGGGCTGTACTAACAGCTAACCGATTGGAAGACCACCCAGGCCCTACCCCCGAGGCTGAGGGATTGAGAAGGAGAGAGCCACGACATCTCTATTGGCGTCCGTTGGTGCTTGGGTAACATTAACCCTGAAATGATTGTTTTTTCTATCTAAATGTACGCTTAATACTCACCTTTATTTTGTGGTTACTAATATAATTTTTAATGCACTATGAGCGTTGTGCGCTGTGTTTTTTTGTATTTCTGTTTGCTATTAGGGGGTATTTGAGCCATCCCTGGTGCCACAGCTGCAGACGTTCCATATACTCTACGTGTTTAAAGGTCACCTCTTTTTGTACATCACTATATCACCTCACTTTTATTGATTGTAGTAGCGCACTATATCTTTTCACATTTTCTCACTCCAGATAGGGAGACTTTCTTATTGAGACGTGAAGCATTCTGGATACATGCTTTAAATACCAGCAACGGTATGGGTCTTAATGAGCAACAGAATTTAAAATGCTTCCTTAATAGAAGGTAATTTTTTGTCTTTCTACAGGCATATTTGATCTTGCACCATCCATGGACTCTGCACTTACCTATTGGGAAAATTATCCTTTTTGTGTGGTTTTTTCCCCTTCCCTCCCTCCCCCTTCTCTCCCCCCCCCCCCCTGGCTGTGTGTACCCATTTCTGACTAGGTATACACACTAGTATATTCTAAATACTGATGTACTGCATATTCTTATGTGGCATTTCACGGTAACTTTGCAGGATTATACTGATGTCATCAGCAGTATACAGTCACATGTTTTTAATAGTATATTGCTGTATTAGTTTTGTGCACATATGCTTTATGAATATTTTGGTGTGTGGTTTATTTACACTTTCAGGGTGATTTATAGGAGTGTGTCACTCCTCCCTGCTCTGACACTGATCCCATGGCGACGGATACATCTTTGTCCAGCCCTGTGAGTACAGTCTTGATTGGTGCACACCCCCCCTTCCCCCCGACGGGCGGGTCACGCTGACGTCATCATGGGGGAGTGTTCAGTCTGGGGAGAGGTGTGGCTGTGGCTGCATTCCTCCAAGACAGCTCTATGCTGTATTGCCAGGGATTTAGACCTAGACGTCTGACGTCACTAGGGGGCGCCATATGGTAGCTCTGACATCACTAGGGGGCGCCATATGGTAGCTCTGATGTCACTAGGGGGCGTCAACATCCTGGTTATGTGGCAGAGCGGGGAGAGTATCAGGGGGTGGTATATATTGTGACTGTTTTCTTGTGTTTGGTAGCCTTCACCTTGAGAAAGGCAGTATTAGACTGCCGAAACGTTGGACTTTATGGCATATTAAACCTCCTTTGAGTAAGACCGTGTGCCTGCTTCTTCTTCTTTGTCCGGCTACAGGAAGGGTCAGGAGACAGGGAGGACAGAGGCAGGAGAAACCCATCTGACTCCGGCCTTGCCTGTCCCTACGAATACAAACATACAACCCCTCACTGAATAACATAGCCCTAATCCCATGTAATAATCCTGGGTGTAAACAAAATAATGGTTTTATGAATATTGTAATGGTTTATTAGGGACCTAGGAGGTGGCTAGTGGTGCTGTTATGTGTATTTTTGTTTATTGTGGGTAGTGGGGGTGGATGAACGGGGTATTGGCCCCAAGGATGGGTGTTTAGGCCTACCGGGTGGGGGGGTAGCGGGAGGGGTTAACCCCTTCATTACCTTAGCGGTATTAACCACGAAGTTAAAGAAGAGGTTAAGTCATCCTGCAACCCCCTGGCAAGGCCTAAACACCCACCCAGGGCCAAATACCACCTTCACCCACCCCCGCTACCCACAATAAGCCTGGCACGGGTGTATAACCCCTTCATTGCCTTGGCGGTAATGAAGTTGCCTGTAAATGCATTTTTTATGCATCGGATTCATGCCGGGGGTCTCTGGTGCTGATATTAATGGATATCAGCTCTGGGACACATGCATGTTATTTTCATCGCAGCTTCACCCCACCTTCTTGCCAACTTTTGTGGCGGGACAATTTGGAGAAGAAACAGCAATTTTAAAGTGGCGATCAGCCGCAATAAGCTGATCAGGGCTTATAGAATTGAGCGTGTTTGAAAAACTGGCGATCAGTGCTGAAAAGTGGCTTATCACCGCGCGTCTGCCGATTTTATTTATTTATTTATTTTCCGGCAAAAAAACCCCGGTTATTTTTGCTCTAATCGCCAGCTTCTCTGGGCTTTCTGAATCGCTGTAGGCTTTTTTGGCTATAAGCTGGTGATAAGTGGCTTATCGCTGCTTACTGCATGAGGGCCTTAGGGAGGATTTGTTCCTGTAAAGTACACCTAGTTTGGCATAGGATTTGGATGTCAGGGTATCAATGTGCATCCCAAATGTTAAATGGGAGTTGAACTATATGCCCAGATATTTCAAACAAGTAACAGGGGCTAGGATGGTATCAGAGCTGGTTTTTATCTGAAGCTCTGTCATTGGCAGCTTTAGCAATTTAGCTCTGGTCCCAAATACCATTGTTACAGTCTTGTCAGTGTTTAAAATCAGTTTGTTTTGGGAAATCCAGTTTCAAGTCTCAAAAAATCAGATTGAAGTATGTGTTCAAGGTCAGAGAGGCGAGGGCTGCGTGCATATAGGATCAGATCCAAGGCCTCTCACAATAACCTGTTAGGAATATTATTTTCTCATCTATCCGACATAAGTATAAAATATACTCTACCAAGACCCCTAATACAGAGTTACCCACCTTATACGGGAGCAGCTGCCAGACGAGTACAGTAAATGTATCTTATTTCTTTTACCACTGGAGGGCAGCGTGGAGTTGCAAGGAGTGGCGCCCGTAAGGACGACGTGCCAGTTAGGCGGAAGGAGACGCGCACACACTTTTATGTGAAACGGATATTTTTGGGGAGGGATTTAGTAGTCTGAGTGAGAAAATTGATATTTTGTCACAATGGAAAAATGGAAAAATTAACCATTTAAATATGCAGATTTTATCCCACGTTTGGAAATTAGGGATGTTGCCTAAAAGTCTGAGAATGCATTAAGTGCCACCCACGGGCTTTAATGAAGCAGCATTTGTGGGATAAAGGGAACAGCATCCTGTATAAAGGTATTTTGGGCTCGATATAAATAATTGAAGCCAAAAACTAATATTAAGTAAATTGAGAATGGAAAAATATTCAGCACAAACGTACAGAATGTGATATTCTGAGAGATCTTACAGATGTTATCAAATCCCACAATGAATATATAGAAAATGTCTGTATAGAACGAGTCAAACAAGAATATGCCAATAAAACGTTTAATTGGGAGATACAGGGGCCACAATTCAGGTCAGTTAGCTGGAAGAAGGGAAGCCGGTCAGCCAGAAGAGCAGGTCCTCCGGTCAGCCAGAAGAGCAGGTCAGCCGGTCAGCTCTGAGATCAGCATTACTTATATCCCCTAAACGTTGTCCCCTGCATGTAATGCGCAGAACAGCCTGCACTGCATATACTGTACATGAGATACTTAACCCTTTCTTTTCGCTCGACTCTAATCTGAATGATTTGCTAATTGGTTTGCAATTAGAGAGATATTTGTAGCAGAATCCCATGTATGTTCTTTTTACCTTTTTAGATACCGTTTTGTGTAATAAAAGATATGAGATCAGAGGGGCTTCCTGTTTGCACTCGTGTTTTGGCAGAAGTGTATATGTGACCCTATAAATCTCCCTCACACCCGGCTTGGCAGCGTGACACTAGTGCAATGACCTGGGGAAGAATCACTGAGCTGTTAGCAATAGATACAACGGATAGAAAAGACACTACACATAGGTTGGATTAAAGAGAGTATTTTATTGAAATAATGAATCTCTTTGCTGGTAGGGGCCTGCAGCACATTGCAGAGCAATATAGTAACACGCAGAGCAATGCACTGCAGGCCCCTCCGGCAGCAAAGGAGTGAAGACCAATGCAGGGTGTATAAAGATCTCACTGATAATTCATGCACAAAGGGCAATTTGTTGCTGTGATCCAGAGGAAGGCGAAACATAACCCCTGCTGTGCAATGGGGGAAAAAAATTCCTTCCTGACCCCATTAAATGGCGATCGGAGGGTCCCTGGATCACTGCGCAGTGAGATCAGATGGAGCAGCACAGATCAGCGTTGTTATACACAGGGGCACACTCAGTATATAGAGATGTGGGTGATGGGGCCCTTGTGCCCCTGTGTATAACTCACCTGCTCCCCCATCCCCCTGCATATCTATCCCATTCACCCCTTTTCCTCCCGCATACCTCGCAGGGCCGGCCGGCCGGCCATTAGGCGGTCGCCTAGCGCGCAAAGGTCCTAGGGGCGCATTAATAATCATTATTATTTTTTTTCTTATTATTTCTAATTTATTTATCTTTTTTTTAAAATTATTATTCTTTTTTTTTATCCAGTATTTTGGCGCCCTTTTGTTTTTATTTTGCGTCGCGCTGGGGTGCGGTCGCACCCCCTGCAGTCCCGATAGCTACGCCACTGTTTATTTTATTATTTTATTTATCTTGTTATTTTTTATACAACTGGGGCACAAATTTTAAGTTTCGCCTCGGGCGCATGAAACCCGTGCTCCGGCCCTGCTCCTTGTTCTCTCTCACCCTCTCACGCCCAATATCCCTATCTCCCTCTAGTACCTGCCCCTCCCGCAGCCTTCCTGATCTTATCTGCCTCTCCTGCGGTCAAACCAACTTCTCAGGGCCCCTAGAATACCCCTGTATCTACGCCCTGGCTCCTCTGCTACCTGCTCCCGGCTTCTTCTCCGCCTAAAAAAGGTGAAGCAGCAGATCTGTCCGCACCTCTCGTATTCTCCTACCTGCTCCTGGGGTCTTCTCCTCCGCCTAAAAAAGGTGAAGCAGCAGATCCGGCCACACCTGTCGTATGCTCCTTGGTCATCGTACACCACGTCTGCCTCCTCGGCCGCCTTGTAGCCCACCTCATTGTTCCACTTGACGCCCGCTTTTTCGTATGCCTCGTCGTCCGCCTCGTAGCCCGCCTCGTCGTCTGGTGGCACAAAGGGCACCACCTTCGTGCGTGTCCTGACCTGCAGGAGACATGAAGTGTTTGTAACCAGGGACAGTGATACTCTGTATCGCAAGAGCTCCTGTGCCACTTATACCCCCTCCGCAATACCACGTTATACCGCCCTCCACAGGGCAAATACCCGTTATACCCACCTCCCCAGGCCCAGTACCCAGTTATACAACCCTCCCAAGGCCCAGTACCCTGTTATACACCCCTCCCAAGGCCCAGTACCCTGTTATACGCCCCTCCCCAGGCCCAGTACCCTGTTATACACCCCTCCCCAGGCCCAGTACCCTGTTATACACCCCTCCCAAGGCCCAGTACCCTGTTATACTGCACCGACACACTTTATTCGAGCAAATACCCGGTATGTACCTGGCAGATACCTGGAATGCGCCGCTCCTCACCTCTGACAAGCCCCGTTGCATTTGCCTTCCCAGCCTGGGTTCATGCCTGGCTGATGGGCGGCTGATCTGTTAAATGAGGATGATTAGGATTTAATAGGCTGCAATGCTTCGGGTGTCTACCAGATGGCATAAATTCATGAATTGTAATGCAGTGTATATATATATACTGTGCAGTATTGCAGCCAGCGGGAATAAAATGCTTCAATCCCTGCCTGAAAAATAACTCAATGTACTCGGGCAGAAAACAGTCACAAACCTCAATACACCCGGGTATACCCGAATTCATGGGACTAGCCGAGCTCGAATAAAGTGTGTCGCCAGTGTACGCCCCTCCCCAGGCCCAGTACCCTGTTATACACCCCTCCCCAGGCCCAGTACCCTGTTATACACCCCTCCCAAGGCCCAGTACCCTGTTATACACCCCTCCCCAGGCCCAGTACCTGTTATACCCACCTCACCAGGCCCAGTACCCGTTATACCCACCTCACCAGGCCCAGTACCCATTATGTACCCCTCCCCAGAAGGTCATATTTCTATTTATCAAAAATACATTGAGTAACCTCTGGTTTTCAGGCATGTCCTAGGGGAGTTATCACAGAGACACAGAAACGTCGCTGAGTTTGGTGAGTAACTCCCTTAACCTCTCAGCAGTTGAATTCCCCATTAGGCGCTTAACACGTTAAAAACAAGCGTTGCTATTTCTCTGCATGAAGTTGCAGGTAATTGGAAGAGTTACACAGTGACGGCTATTTCATCACTCACCTTCTTCTCCCGAAACGGTCTTTTCTGTCTTATTTCCGGCTTCACATCGGATATCCATATCCATTCTTGGCCTCTGATCTGTATGCAAGACAATGCTTTAAGACAGGGTTGCGCAACCTTTTTCCCTGCTCCCCCCTGCTCCCCCCTCCCCACCTTGTCTCCGACGTTCTGATGTAACGACGTCATGTGATATCACGTTGCTATGGCAATGCCACATCATGTGACGCCACGTTGCTGTCGCCAGAAGCCGCCGGAGACAAGGAAAGGGAACTTACAGAGGACTTGCGCGCGATTTCCGGCATTTCATTTAAATGCTGTGGGGAAGAGCGAGGGGCCACTGTAAGCGCCGAGCCCCTCCTCCCAAGAAAATGTCGCGCCCCTCGATTTGCACACCCCTGCTTTAAGAGATATTCTGGGACCCTCCAACTCCTCCATCGGACCCTTCCTCATACTCATATTGACTGACCTTGCAGTGCTCTGCCCTGACTTGCACTGACCTGCTATGATGCCTCTCAAAATACCATGCTAACTCATTCTGAACATACATGTGTCCTTTCTACATGTTACTCAGCTTGTATGGGCCACAGACAGCTTTCCCGGGGTCCAGGACTAGTTTCCACCGGGGACCCTCACCCATGGGTCGGTGACCTTGCGAGAACCCACCCCCCCCAACCTGTTTTCTCTTGCACTGCCATAGACAACAACATTTCAGCCTGCTGGCCTTTCTCAGGTAAAGTGGCTAAACCCACTAAAGCCAGCAAAGAAAGGCCAGCAGCCAAAACATTGTAGTCTGTGGCACAATAAATTATCTTTTTTTATTCAAATCTGTGTGCCCTTTTCCATCAATCTTATTGTATACATTGGACGAAATGCCGGTCTTCCCTGAGACTAAGGGGCACTGGTAAAAGTATCACTAATTGTTTTTTTTGGTATGCAGCAAATCCCCATCATTTTTGCGTTCTCTTGCTCTGCCCCAATCTGACACACCACCTTGCTCTCTCACCCCCCTCTTACACTCCCCCATCACCCTTCCCTTCCCCAAAGGTTGTCCTTTAATCAGATCTTACCCAAATTGTCTCCATCTCCCTTGGAAATGTTCTGTCTTTAAGCTGTGTGGCTCCTCTTGATCCGAACTTTCTTAGCTGACCCCTTTAGGTTTCGGCTCCGAGGGTCTAAAAAATAAGCGACTCCGAAAAGATGTGAAATATGCACAAGGGTCCTAAAATATTTATCTAATGGGGCTCTGAGGGGGAGACTTAAATACTAGTTAATATAATCTATTTAACTAACAAATATGATCTATTAAACTAAGAAATATAATGTATCAAACTAAATAAATATCTATTAACTAATAAATAGAATCTATTGTACTAAGAAATATAATCTATTCAACTAAATAAATATAATCTATTTAAAAACAATACAATAAAAAGCTGGAGAAATGATACGTCAACCAAGCCACAGATGTGATGCCAATGAGCGTTGAACTCCTTGCAGATCCACCGTCAGCTGGTTGTGGCAGAAAGTGGTGACATGCAGTAGAACAGAGTGGTTGAGCTGTAACCACGACAGTCAGGTCAGAAATCAACACAATATTTTTTGAAATTTAGAATGAGAATGTTCAATATGTCACATTCTGGGCTCAGACCCTGAGCCCTGTCACATGTTAGCAGCTTGTGATAATAGAAGATATCCATATACTGGGATGTGATAAGAGACATGAAGGTCATTTTATACTGGGTCCCATAACCTGCTTTATATGAAGTATCATTTTACACTAATTAGTAGAGATGCTACATTTTGAAAAATAGCGCTTTTGGCGACATTGTTCATTTTCTCTACAAATGATAAATGAAAAAGTTGGATAAAACGTTATATGTGTGTGTGCGCGTGCAATATATATATATATATACACATATACATACATACACATATAGTATGTTTATATATATATATCATACTATATGTATATATATTGTCTGTTTTATACACACATACACGTGTGTGTATATGTATGTGTGTGTGTGTGTGTATATATGTGTGTGCGTGTGTATATATATGGTATAACCCAGAGGTGCGCAAAGTGGAGGGCGGGAGATTTTTCGGGGGGGGGGGGGAGGCGCACGGGCGGTTGCAGAGGCCCCGCGCACTTCCTCGAGGCATTAAAATTAAATGCCGGGGGATCGCGTGAGGCCTCTGCAATGCTATTACTTACCTTGACTCTGCCGGCGTCACTCGTGTCCATGGCAACGCGGTGTTAAATTACGCCGCGGGGTCATGTGACGTCACCCTCGTCAAATGCCGCTGCCGGTCACGTGACGCCGCATCAAGGTAAAGGAGGGGGTGGGGGCGCGAGCTCCCCTGGTATAACCAATAAATAATATAGCTGATATAGCAATTTGGTTGTGGCTAGAGAAAGATTATAGTGGAAGTGAGAATTAGTGGCCAGAATTAATAACTAAAAAGTAGCTGTAATAAAATAATAATAAACACTATGCCTAAACACAATAACAGTCCAGAAACTTAGCTCTAATAGCTATGTTATAACTCAATCATAAAAGGATCCAATTCGGGCATCCTCTGGAGTCCTGGCAGCTCTCTTCGGGGAAACAACCACCTCCTCGATAGATACCTAAACAAAAAAAAAAGAAGAGAAAGCGCCCGCTCCATGTGTAAATTCGGTTTAACAATTTCATTTCCTGGACAAGATAAAAATAACAAACTCACAAACATCCGTTTGGTAAAAGCGTTGTATGAGACAGGCTCGTGCTCCGTGGTAATCCGGTGGTCAATCCGGTGGTCAATCCGCAGCTCCAGACTTTGGACGATGACCGGGAAACTCGATAGGCTGCGCCCCTTGCAGTGTGGTCCTCCGGCAATCTGTAGTATGCAGTTGTGATTCCACTCTGTAATTCCGGTGTCTCGCCTTGTTCGCGTACCAACTTCCCTTCCGGCGTCAAGACGGATAGTGTGGCAATAGCAACGAGAAGAATGTACCTACGTGTTTCTTCAGCACACGGCTGATTTCATCAGAGGATAATGCTACAACTCAGTCGTAATGGTTTTATAGTCCTACAGTCCAATTGGTAATGGCATAATAGATCACATATGTTACTGATTTTAGATAATAATAGATTCTTGTATGACACACACACACGAACACATATACATATATATATATATATATATATATATATATATATATATATATATATATATATATGTATATATATATACATACACACATATATATATTTACACACACATACATATATTTACACACACATATATATATATATATATATATATATATATATATATATATATATATATATATATATATATATGAAACCAGGTGTCCCACCAAGGAGACAATAAACAGCACTCAAGGTATATGTGTAGAGGTATAAGTACCGTGTTAGCCGAGCTTCAATAATCATAAAATAATAAAAAAATAATATCATCTATTTATTTTTTGATTATATATATATATATATATATATATATAGATAGATAACAGCAGGCACTTCAAAGGCTCCAAAGAAATAAGTGCTTGTTCAACAAAAATTACAGGAAACCAGGTGTCCCACCAAGGAGACAAAAAAACAGCACTCAAGGTATATTGCAAAAGTGTATTTGAAAAAAAGCAGGCACATATAAATCCAACGTTTCGGTCCTGTATAGGGCCTTCCTCACGCCCCTGAGGAAGGTCCTATACAGGACCGAAACGTTGGATTTATATGTGCCTGCTTTTTTTCAAATACACTTTTGCAATATACCTTGAGTGCTGTTTTTTGTCTCCTTGGTGGGACACCTGGTTTCATATAATATATATATATATATATATATATATATTATATATACAAATACAACTGTATGCTCATCTGCATGTCTTAGGCAGGTCTGCAACCCCGCCTTTCCCCATTATCACCCAGCATACAGCACTTCCACTGCAGCAAGGGATTCTGGGAAATGACATGCAAATGAGCACACAGTGTCACTTTTTGCCTCAAAAACCATTTTTAACATGGTTCCCTATAGGCTTAAGCTTGCTGCATGGTCACAGCTTTGAGCACAGCCAGGGTTAAGGTGCATACCCAGAAAACCACCCACAGACAGCTGTTTCGACCTTAATGGGTCTCATCAGTGTGGGGTTGATTTAACTGGGTATGCAAAGAGGCTATGGGATAGGCTATACCATAATACTGAGTTAAGTTATGGTGAGTAAAAAAAGTGACAAAAACCCTCCACAGGAAAGCAAATATGCAAATACAACTGTATGCTCATCTGCATGTCTTAGGCAGGTCTGCAACCCCTCCTTTCCCCATTATCACCAGCATACAGCACTTCCACTGCAGCAAGGGATTCTGGGAAATGACATGCAAAAAAAAAAAAATATATATATATATATATATATATATATATAATCTTCTTCTCTCTGAAGAAGACCGTTTTAGTCGGAACGCGTTGGAGTGAGAGTCTGTGGAGTGGGACCCCTACCCTTTTCCATGACAGGAGGCCTTGGCTATCTGTAAATTGGCCTTTCACACCTACGCTTTAATGGTGATGTATTTACATCTTTAATACTCGAGCATTTATTGCCTCCATTTCTGCAATTACTATTTTACAACAACAGCTATCTCCTTACGTTATGTGCACAAATCTGCAGTGTGTGTAGAGGTATATGTGCATGCTTGGATCAGAGCTGCTTGTGTGGAGAGGTATATGAGCATGCTTGGATCAGAGCTGCTTGTGTGTAGAGGTATATGTGCATGCTTGGATCAGAGCTGCTTGTGTGTAGAGGTATATGTGCATGCTTGGATCAGAGCTGCTTGTGTGGAGAGGTATATGTGCATGCTTGGATCAGAGCTGCTTGTGTGTAGAGGTATATGTGCATGCTTGGATCAGAGCTGCTTGTGTGTAGAGGTATATGTGCATGCTTGGATCAGAGCTGCTTGTGTGTAGAGGTATATGTGCATGATTGGATCAGAGCTGCTTGTGTGTAGAGGTATATGTGCATGCTTGGATCAGAGCTGCTTGTGTGGAGAGGTATATGTGTATGCTTGGATCAGAGCTGCTTGTGTGTAGAGGTATATGTGCATGCTTGGATCAGAGCTGCTTGTGTGTAGAGGTATATGTGCATGCTTGGATCAGAGCTGCTTGTGTGTAGAGGTATATGTGCATGCTTGGATCAGAGCTGCTTGTGTGTAGAGGTATATGCGCATGCTTGGATCAGAGCTGCTTGTGTGGAGAGGTATATGTGCATGATTGGATCAGAGCTGCTTGTGTGTAGAGGTATATGCGCATGCTTGGATCAGAGCTGCTTGTGTGTAGAGGTATATGTGCATGATTGGATCAGAGCTGCTTGTGTGGAGAGGTATATGTGCATGCTTGGATCAGAGCTGGAGTGTGTGTAGAGGTATATGTGCATGCTTGGATCAGAGCTGCTTGTGTGTAGAGGTATATGTGCATGCTTGGATCAGAGCTGCTTGTGTGTAGAGGTATATGTGCATGCTTGGATCAGAGCTGCTTGTGTGGAGAGGTATATGTGCATGCTTGGATCAGAGCTGCTTGTGTGTAGAGGTATATGTGCATGCTTGGATCAGAGATGCTTGTGTGTAGAGGTATATGTGCATGATTGGATCAGAGCTGCTTGTGTGGAGAAGTATATGTGCATGCGTGGATCAGAGCTGCAGTGTGTGTAGAGGTATATGTGCATGCTTGGATCAGAGCTGCAGTGTGTGGAGAGGTATATGTGCATGCTTGGATCAGAGCTGCTTGTGTGGAGAGGTATATGTGCATGCTTGGATCAGAGCTGCTTGTGTGTAGAGGTATATGTGCATGCTTGGATCAGAGCTGCTTGTGTGTAGAGGTATATGTGCATGCTTGGATCAGAGTTGCAGTGTGTGTAGAGGTATATGTGCATGCTTGGATCAGAGCTGCTTGTGTGTAGAGGTATATGTGCATGCTTGGATCAGAGCTGCTTGTGTGTAGAGGTATATGTGCATGCTTGGATCAGAGCTGCTTGTGTGTAGAGGTATATGTGCATGCTTGGATCAGAGCTGCAGTGTGTGTAGAGGTATATGTGCATGCTTGGATCAGAGCTGCTTGTGTGTAGAGGTATATGTGCATGCTTGGATCAGAGCTGCTTGTGTGTAGAGGTATATGTGCATGCTTGGATCAGAGCTGCTTGTGTGGAGAGGTATATGTGCATGCTTGGATCAGAGCTGCTTGTGTGGAGAGGTATATGTGCATGCTTGGATCAGAGCTGCTTGTGTGTAGAGGTATATGTGCATGCTTGGATCAGAGCTGCTTGTGTGTGTAGAGGTATACTGTATGTGCATGCTTGGATCAGAGCTGCTTGTGTGTAGAGGTATATGTGCATGCTTGGATCAGAGCTGCTTGTGCTGGTGATTACTTTTGCTGTTCTTTGCCTCACGGAATACATGTTTGGTAGATGTGAGTCCCCCTCCTCTTTTATCAATTTTTCTTCCCTTGTTTTTAACCCACAGTAATACATTTGTATTGTTATCACTTTCTTGGCATGCCCGTGTGCTTCTTCATAAGGATGCTTTTTTCGTATATGTGTATGCTTGGATCAGAGCTGCTTGTGTGTAGAGGTATATGTGCATGCTTGGATCAGAGCTGCTTGTGTGTAGAGGTATATGTGCATGCTTGGATCAGAGCTGCTTGTGTGTAGAGGTATATGTGCATGCTTGGATCAGAGCTGCTTGTGTGTAGAGGTATATGCGCATGCTTGGATCAGAGCTGCTTGTGTGGAGAGGTATATGTGCATGATTGGATCAGAGCTGCTTGTGTGTAGAGGTATATGCGCATGCTTGGATCAGAGCTGCTTGTGTGTAGAGGTATATGTGCATGATTGGATCAGAGCTGCTTGTGTGGAGAGGTATATGTGCATGCTTGGATCAGAGCTGGAGTGTGTGTAGAGGTATATGTGCATGCTTGGATCAGAGCTGCTTGTGTGGAGAGGTATATGTGCATGCTTGGATCAGAGCTGCTTGTGTGTAGAGGTATATGTGCATGCTTGGATCAGAGCTGCTTGTGTGTAGAGGTATATGTGCATGATTGGATCAGAGCTGCTTGTGTGGAGAAGTATATGTGCATGCGTGGATCAGAGCTGCAGTGTGTGTAGAGGTATATGTGCATGCTTGGATCAGAGCTGCAGTGTGTGGAGAGGTATATGTGCATGCTTGGATCAGAGCTGCTTGTGCTGGTGATTACTTTTGCTGTTCTTTGCCTCACGGAATACATGTTTGGTAGATGTGAGTCCCCCTCCTCTTTTATCAATTTTTCTTCCCTTGTTTTTAACCCACAGTAATACATTTGTATTGTTATCACTTTCTTGGCATGCCCGTGTGCTTCTTCATAAGGATGCTTTTTTCGTATATGTGTATGCTTGGATCAGAGCTGCTTGTGTGTAGAGGTATATGTGCATGCTTGGATCAGAGCTGCTTGTGTGTAGAGGTATATGTGCATGCTTGGATCAGAGCTGCTTGTGTGTAGAGGTATATGTGCATGCTTGGATCAGAGCTGCTTGTGTGTAGAGGTATATGCGCATGCTTGGATCAGAGCTGCTTGTGTGGAGAGGTATATGTGCATGATTGGATCAGAGCTGCTTGTGTGTAGAGGTATATGCGCATGCTTGGATCAGAGCTGCTTGTGTGTAGAGGTATATGTGCATGATTGGATCAGAGCTGCTTGTGTGGAGAGGTATATGTGCATGCTTGGATCAGAGCTGGAGTGTGTGTAGAGGTATATGTGCATGCTTGGATCAGAGCTGCTTGTGTGTAGAGGTATATGTGCATGCTTGGATCAGAGCTGCTTGTGTGTAGAGGTATATGTGCATGCTTGGATCAGAGCTGCTTGTGTGGAGAGGTATATGTGCATGCTTGGATCAGAGCTGCTTGTGTGTAGAGGTATATGTGCATGCTTGGATCAGAGCTGCTTGTGTGTAGAGGTATATGTGCATGATTGGATCAGAGCTGCTTGTGTGGAGAAGTATATGTGCATGCGTGGATCAGAGCTGCAGTGTGTGTAGAGGTATATGTGCATGCTTGGATCAGAGCTGCAGTGTGTGGAGAGGTATATGTGCATGCTTGGATCAGAGCTGCTTGTGTGGAGAGGTATATGTGCATGCTTGGATCAGAGCTGCTTGTGTGTAGAGGTATATGTGCATGCTTGGATCAGAGCTGCTTGTGTGTAGAGGTATATGTGCATGCTTGGATCAGAGTTGCAGTGTGTGTAGAGGTATATGTGCATGCTTGGATCAGAGCTGCTTGTGTGTAGAGGTATATGTGCATGCTTGGATCAGAGCTGCTTGTGTGTAGAGGTATATGTGCATGCTTGGATCAGAGCTGCTTGTGTGTAGAGGTATATGTGCATGCTTGGATCAGAGCTGCAGTGTGTGTAGAGGTATATGTGCATGCTTGGATCAGAGCTGCTTGTGTGTAGAGGTATATGTGCATGCTTGGATCAGAGCTGCTTGTGTGTAGAGGTATATGTGCATGCTTGGATCAGAGCTGCTTGTGTGGAGAGGTATATGTGCATGCTTGGATCAGAGCTGCTTGTGTGGAGAGGTATATGTGCATGCTTGGATCAGAGCTGCTTGTGTGTAGAGGTATATGTGCATGCTTGGATCAGAGCTGCTTGTGTGTGTAGAGGTATACTGTATGTGCATGCTTGGATCAGAGCTGCTTGTGTGTAGAGGTATATGTGCATGCTTGGATCAGAGCTGCTTGTGCTGGTGATTACTTTTGCTGTTCTTTGCCTCACGGAATACATGTTTGGTAGATGTGAGTCCCCCTCCTCTTTTATCAATTTTTCTTCCCTTGTTTTTAACCCACAGTAATACATTTGTATTGTTATCACTTTCTTGGCATGCCCGTGTGCTTCTTCATAAGGATGCTTTTTTCGTTGTAATACATATCCATTATCCTTTAGCACCACTGTCCATTGTTATTATATCATAAATCAAGACAGTTTCTGGGCAACAGTGACGCACTGTGTTGATGCGTTATACTTTGTGTCACATATATATATATATATATATATATATATATATATATATATATATATATAATCAAAAAATAAATAGACTATACCGTTCTGTGGCTAACGAAATGCTTTTATTTGTGCGAGCTTTCGAGATACGCTGATCTCTTCTTCTGGCGATGTTACAATGAATGAAGCAAGCAAAGGGTATACTTAAAAACAGTGTCTCTTGGAATGTTATCTGTGCTTGTCTCTTCTCCCCCCCCCCCTTGTGTGAATGTGATTTATGGCTAGAGGTGTTAAATGGTTCCTGAAAGTTAGTGATGTAAGAGTGTGTGTGTGTGTGTGTGTGTGTGTGTGTGTGTGTGTGTGTGTGTGTGTATCTGTGTGAATATAAATGAATGGAGAGCCCACAGTTTATACAGTGCTTTACAAAAGGTGTGTGTGTGGAGTGGGAGTTAATATAAATTGTGTGGGTAGGTGTGGAAATGTGAGAGATTGTAGCAAAACTAAAAGTGTGTGTAGATACTATGTGGTCCCTATTGGTGTATAGGGATGGAAAAACAAGGAGTATTTGTATGTGTAAGAGACAGCTGTGTGTGCATACATATAGCACAGTATGTACAGACATGGCCTTTAGCGCTCATGGGAAGAGAGTTCACTTGTGTCAGTAATGACTCATAAAATTTCGATCTCTGTTTAGGCCACCGCTAAGTGTCCCGAACAGTTGCATATATTTCTATTCGTGCAACCATCTCTATTTCGGTGTTTTAAGATTAACTTTGAGTATGGCAACCCCCAGATCGTCCATCTTATGGACAGAGTCAGAGAAATGTTCGCCGACAGGACTGTCTCTTGTTCCGCGTGTGATGCTGTGCGATGCAGGTTCATTCTCTTGTTTAGCCCCTGCCCCGTCTCACCTATGTAGTAGCAGCCCCCTGGACATTTCATGCACATGATGAGGAACACGACATTGCTGGAGGAACAGGTGAACCTTCCTCTGATTTTGTATTCCCGATTCCTGTGTGGTATTTGTATTGTGTCCGCTGTGTAGAGTATTGCGCAGGTTTTGCATCTTGCGTCCTGGCCTGGCATATATATAATTATATATATATATATTCCACAGAAGCAGCCGGCACTCCAGTTGCATGTAGAAAAAATTGGGTGCTTGTCCCATAAAGCAATAATAAACCACACGATTCCGTTTGAAGCACGAGATCAGGAGACAGCACTCTGGTAAGTTTGATCACAAGTTTTTGTACTGAAAAAGACACATAAACCGACGTGTCACGACAGGTCACTCTGCGCGTATTCTGACAGGCCGAGATGGCGTTTGCAGGGAGCTCGGGCGGTGGTAACATCTCTGCGGTGGCGCGGTCCGGATCCCAATACGTTCGCCGCGGAACCCGCTCTGGGCTTCAGTGTAAATCTCCGTCTCCCCCTGTCAGCCTCAGGCAGCTGTTTAGCTATATTTTTAGCCAATCCAGGATTCCTTTATCCCGTTTTATTGAACACTGTCTTCCTTTTTATTATTTTATATACCGTTTGTCATGTTGTTTATAGATTTAGTTTCATTTAGTTATATTTGATTATTCATGTGGTTTGTGTTCATTGTAACCGAACCCGGATCTGTGACGCATATGTACTGAGGTGGGGTTGGATCCCCTCGGTTATTTCTTGTTTTATTAATAAATAATTTACTATATTTTAATCTCTGGTGCGCATTGTGTGCATTTTTCTTCTTGTCTGCACAGTGCTTCAGATTCTGCATCTGAAAAAATGCCGGTGGATCGGGATGTGAGGTAGGGAAGTGACGTCCGCGCCGGAACGTTATTGCCACGCCTCCAAATATTCATTGCCACGCCCCCAAATCGCGCCCGCTGCATACCCTGCAAAGGCATTAAAAAGCTCAGGCTTCAGCAAGTGTATTGCAGCGTGTGTGCGCCTTCCCTCCTTCTGAAATACTATAGACCAGGCCTGCACAACTCGTAAAGCGAGAAGGGCCAAAATGCTCCAAGGAAAAAAAATTTGGGCCGCACGGGTAAAATCATCATCATCATCTCTCCTCCAGCACCTCTCATCATCATCCTCATATCTCCCCCAGAACCCCTCACTATCAACCTTTGCGATACTCCCCATCTATCTCTCATACCCCCATCTCTCCCCCTCACCCACACATAATACTCCCTCTCCACAAACACACAATACCCCACTGCACACCACACACATCCCACGCCCCCTGCACCTCACATCTTTCTACCCCCCTGCACCTCACATCACTCTCCCCCCCTGCACCTCACATCACTCTCCCCCCTGCACCTCACACCACTCTCCCCCCTGCACCTCCCATCTCTCCCCCCTGCACCTCACATCACTCTCCCCCCCTGCACCTCACATCACTCTCCCCCGCTGCACCTCACATCACTCTTCCCCCCTGCACCTCACATCACTCTTCCCCCCTGCACCTCACATCACTCCCCCCCCTGAACCTCACATCACTCCCCCCCCTGAACCTCACACCACTCTCCCCCCCCTGCACCTCACATCACTCTCCCCCCCTGCAACTCACATCACTCTCCCCCCCTGCAACTCACATCACTCTCCCCCCTGTACCTCCAATCACCCCCCCTGCACCTCCAATCACCCCCCCTACACCTCCAACAACCCTCCCCTGCACCTCCAATAACCCCCCCTGCACATCCAACAACCCTCCCCTGCACCTCCAAAGACCCCCCCTGCACCTCCAATGACCCCCCCTGCACCTCCAATGACCCCCCCTGCACCTCCAATAACCCCCCCTGCACCTCCAATAACCCCCCGCACCTCCAATGACCCCCACACCTCCAATCACCCCCCTGCACCTCCAATCACCCCCCCTGAACCTCCAATGATCCCCCCTGCACCTCCAATGATCCCCCCTGCACCTCCAATCACCCCCCCCTGCACCTCCAATCACCCCCCCCGCTGCACCTCCTATCACCCCCCCTGCACCTCCAATCACCCCCCCCCCCTGCACCTCCAATCGGCGGGGCGGGCCGCACAGAGAGGCGGGGCGGGCCGCACAGAGAGGCGGGGCAGGCCGCACAGAGAGGCCGGGCGGGCCGCACAGAGAGGCGGGGCAGGCCGCACAGAGAGGCCGGGCAGGCCGCACAGAGAGGCCGGGCGGGCCGTACAGAGGGGGCCACACAGAGAGGCGGGGCGGGCCGCACAGAGAGGCGGGGCGGGCCGCACAGAGAGGCGGGGCGGGCCGCACAGAGAGGCGGGGCGGGCCGCACAGAGAGGCGGGGCGGGCCGCACAGAGAGGCCGGGCGGGCCGCACAGAGAGGCCGGGCGGGCCGCACGCGGCCCGCGGCCGTTATGTTGTGCAGGCCTGCTATAGACGCAGCCTTATCGACGCTTACTGAATAGGCCACTGTGTCTCTGTCTCTCTCTGTGTCTCTGTGTCTCTCTGTGTCTCTCAAATCAAAATCAGCTTTGTTGGCATGACAAAAGAACATTTCAGTATTGCCAAAGCGTGAGTAATAGGGGGTGTGGGACAATGATTACACGAATACTAGGGGGTACGGTTTAATGGTTATACAGTACATTACTTTTGTCTCTCTCTCATTCTCTGTCTCTCTCTCATTCTCTGTGTCTCTCTCATTCTCTGTGTCTCTCTCATTCTCTGTGTCTCTCTCTCATTCTCTGTCTCTCTCTCATTCTCTGTCTCTCTCTCATTCTCTGTCTCTCTCTCTCATCCCTGTATGATAGGTATGTTCCAACTCTATTTTTTGCTCTTCTTTTCCGTTTGAGAGCAGGGAGTCCCTCACCTCTTCAGCCACACACCAGGAACGCTGGATTGCTTACAGACGCTCGGAGAGGCGGATACAGTCGTGGATTGCAGGCACTGATTTATCTGGTAAGTACCGCAAACATGCTTGAACAAGGGCCGTAGACATTTTATTTGATGGTTTAGATTACCATTGTCTGTGGTTGTTAGTTATTGGTATTACAGTTTTTTGATGTTGTTACGAATCAAATACATTTTGAAGTAGTAATCCCCTCCGAACTGGGCATTCCTGGCCAATAATGCCCTGGCTGTAAGAGTTGAAGGGCCCAAGCAAAGCCCCCACCTCTATACACACTAACACTGCAGGGGCATCAGAGTGTCTTATTGTCATGGCAACAGGAGGTGTCACGTGATGTAATTAGTTTAATAAATTATTTTTTAAGGTGTCCCGGTTTTTCATTTTCGAAATCTGGTCACCCTATTCATCAAGCAGAAAAAGTGAAGAAACAATTGTAGTTTTGCTAATGGACGTCATTTTGGCATATCATTAGCTTTGAGGATACCCATTAATATGAAGAAAAGTAACAGCCATTCCCAATGTAGCCCCCCTTCCCTGGGCCAATCGCAGATCGGGCCCCCTCCTCTGTACTAGGGCCTGGCTACGTGTCTGAGTGTGGTGCATACCTGCTGGCAACAGGGGGGCCTGAGTCTCCCGCGATGGTATGGGGGATGATAGGATCAGGTTTCTGGGGTGAATGCCTTCGTCTCATTTAATGGTGCAGCACCTCCATCTCTGAGCCCCAGGAATACGGGTGGAATCCTTCCAGAGAGTCGTCCCCCCCCCCCCCCCCCCCGGGGATGAGAGATTCCAGTCTCACACTGTATATCTTTAAAAGCAGCCGCAGCTCTTTATTCACAGCAGCAGAATAGCAGCAACAAGACTGTCAATCAGGTACAGGGTGTCTTCCTCCACACAGGACTGCTCTCCCTCAGGATGGTCTCTGTGTCCCTGCCACCACCCCAGGTCAAGGGCACCCAGGGTGGGGCTAGCTCTTCCCTCGCCCCCTAAACAGGGTGAGAGGAATTGGTCCACCTCCCTAAGTAAGGTTGCATCAGCTCTACTCAGAGGCTGATGGCTCCCCTTCTCCAACGGCCAATTGATATAGGCTCTCTCTGTCACCCTGGGCCAGCCAGGTGACAGACTCAGCAGACTCTAACTCTGGACTGAACTCTTAACTCTGACACACACTTCTACTAAATAGGAAGTGCACTGCTCTTTATGATATTGGCAGGCACTGCCCCTGTGTCTCTGCCTTCCACACAGGGTCAGGTACCAATTTCAGGAATGTCCCGTTATTAGCGTAAACACAACAGAGTTCCATGGATCTAGCATTAAGACTGTAAGCTCTGCAGGCCAGGGATTTCCTTTCCTATTGTCTGATTTTGTTTGTTGCACTTATTGTACTATAATTCCCTGTACTGTATTGCCTCTCTTATAAAGCGCTATATAAATAAAGATTTCCATACATAATATATCTTAATGCATCTTAAGACACCTTAGAGTTCCCTCTATAAGACACTTTATGGTCCACTCAAGTGAATAGTCTGTAAGGAGTCTAAGGCTGCGTCCATAGAAGGACAAGCAGCGCTGAGGCGTGCGGACGCTCCGCGCTGAGCCCCTGCATCCTCAATGAGGATGCCTTGAGAGGGGGCTCATGCGAGCGTCCGCGGGCGTGCTCAGGCTTTGGAGTTTTCAGCCGAGCGCCAAGCTGTTTTTCAGCGCGCTGTCGGCTGAAAACATCCAATCAGCCTTAAGCAGCGTCAACGTCACGGCGCCGTGACATTGACGTCAGTGCATCGCGGGCGATTGGCCCAGCGACGTCACTGCCCCGCCTCCAACCACCTCCCCCCGGCTCCCTTCGCGCACGCTGGCTCCGTGGAATCGGGCTGACTTAAGCAGGCGAGCCTCAGCGTTAGCGCGCAACCGCTCTCCTCACCCCTCTATGGCCCGGGCCTTAGTTACTGTACAGCATTGTAAAGTGCCTTGCTGGCCTAGTACAATTTAGTAAATATCCTAAACAATGTCGTCTTAGGCAAAATGTTGCTGATCTTTGCTCTAAAAATGACTATGAACTAAAGAGAAATAACAATCTCCCTTGTGAGCACATTCACATGTCTCAGACAGGTCTGCAACCCTGCTTTTCACCATTATCCCATACAGCTTCCACTGCAGCCAGGGACTCTGGGAAATGACATGCAAATGAGCACAGTGTCACCTTTTGCTTCAAATCTATTTTAAATGAAATTAGCCTTGTACTTCTGGTGGAGAGTAGGCTTTATACGTTACATATTATTAAATGTTAACATCAAACAATATTGTCATTATGTTTGGTGCTACTTATTTCTTTTTCATTAGGATTTATTTATTCATCTTTCATTATTATTATTTACTAGCTGAGAGACCCGGCGTTGCCCGGGATGTAAATGCGTAATAGGTAGTATTATTTATAACTCGTGGAACAATAGGTGAGTATTTGTTGTAAAGGTTTCGGGGGGGGGGGGAGAAAGGGGAGCGGGGGGGGGGAGAAAGGGGAGCGGGGGGGGGAGAAAGGGGAGCGGGGGGGAGAAAGGGGAGCGGGGGGGGAGAAAGGGGAGCGGGGGGGTGAGAAAGGGGAGCGGGGGGGAGAAAGGGGAGCGGGGGGGGAGAAAGGGGAGCGGGGGGGGGGGGGGAGAAAGGGGAGCGGGGGGGGGAGAAAGGGGGAGCGGGGGGGGAGAAAGGGGAGCGGGGGGGGGGAGAAAGGGGAGCGGGGGGGGGGGAGAAAGGGGAGCGGGGGGGGGAGAAAGGGGAGCGGGGGGGGGAGAAACGGGAGCGGGGGGAGAAGGGGAGGGCGGGGGGGTAAAGGGGAGCGGGGGGGGGAGAGAAAGGGGAGCGGGGGGGGGGAGAAAGGGGAGCGGGGGGGGGAGAAAGGGGAGCGGGGGGGGGGGAGAAAGGGGAGCGGGGGTGGAGAAAGGGGAGCGGGGGTGGGGGGAGGAAGGGGGAGCGGGGGGGGGAGAAAGGGGAGCGGGGGGGGGAGAAAGGGTAGCGGGGGGGGGAGAAAGGGGAGCGGGGGGGGGAGAAAGGGGAGCGGGGGGGAGAAAGGGGAGCGGGGGGAGAAAGGGGGAGCGGGGGGGGGAGAAAGGGGAGCGGGGAGAAAGGGGAGCGGGGGGGGAGAAAGGGGAGCGGGGGGGGGAGAAAGGGAGCGGGGGGGGGAGAAAGGGGAGCGGGGGGGAGAAAGGGGAGCGGGGGGGGAGAAAGGGGAGCGGGGGGAGAAAGGGGAGCGGGGGGGAGAAAGGGGAGCGGGGGGGGGGAGAAAGGGGAGCGGGGGGGGGAGAAAGGGGAGCGGAGGGGGGAGAAAGGGGAGCGGGGGGGAGAAAGGGGAGCGGGGGGGAGAAAGGGGAGCGGGGGGGGGGGAAGGGGAGTGGGGGGGGGGAAAGGGGAGTGGGGGGGTGGAGAGCGGTGGGCATATGTATTGTCATAATTTATGTTTGGGCATTCCCCCCCCCCCCGTTCCCCGTGACTCCCCCCCCCCCGTTCCCTGTGACTCGCGCTCCCCCCCCCCCGGCGGCCGCTTGGTCCCCCGATGTGCCGTCCTGCTGAGTGAGGCGTGCAGGCGGCTGCAGGAAGCGCCCTGTGTGGGCCTAAGACTCACGCTCCCCCCCCCCCCCGGCGCCCGCTCGATGTGGCGTTCTGGCTGAGCGGCGGTAGGAGAGCCCTGTGTGGGCCTGAGGCTGAGGCGGAGACGCGCAGTGGGCCATGAGGCTGAGGCGGGGACACGCAGTGGGCCTGAGGCTGAGGCGGGACGCGCAGTGGGCCTGAGGCTGAGGCGGGACGCGCAGTGGGCCTGAGGCTGAGGCGGGACGCGCAGTGGGCCTGAGGCTGAGGCGGGACGCACAGTGACTTACCTGAGCGGGTGGTAGCGCCGGGAGGTAAGGGAGCGGCTGGGGTAGGAGGGCCGCGCTTCCCGTCCGGAGCCAGTGCAGGATGGCGCACGTGAGGGGGGGGGGAGGGGGGCGGACAGAGGGTGTGTGTGTGTGTATAGAGCTGCTGTGTTGTGTGTGTGTGTGTGTGTGTGTGTGTGTGTATAGAGCTGCTGTGTTGTGTGTGTGTGTGTGTGTATAGAGCTGCTGTGTTGTGTGTGTGTGTGTATAGAGCTGCTGTGTTGTGTGTGTGTGTGTATAGAGCTGCTGTGTTGTGTGTGTGTGTATAGAGCTGCTGTGTTGTGTGTGTGTGTGTATAGAGCTGCTGTGTTGTGTGTGTGTGTGTGTGTGTATAGAGCTGCTGTGTTGTGTGTGTGTGTGTGTGTGTGTATAGAGCTGCTGTGTTGTGTGTGTGTGTGTGTATAGAGCTGCTGTGTTGTGTGTGTGTGTGTGTATAGAGCTGCTGTGTTGTGTGTGTGTGTGTGTATAGAGCTGCTGTGTTGTGTGTGTGTGTGTGTGTATAGAGCTGCTGTGTTGTGTGTGTGTGTGTGTGTGTGTATAGAGCTGCTGTGTTGTGTGTGTGTGTGTGTGTGTGTGTATAGAGCTGCTGTGTTGTAGCTGCTGTGTTGTGTGTGTGTGTGTGTGTATAGAGCTGCTGTGTTGTGTGTGTGTGTGTGTGTGTGTGTATAGAGCTGCTGTGTTGTGTGTGTGTGTGTGTGTGTTGTGTGTGTGTATAGAGCTGCTGTGTTGTGTGTGTGTGTGTGTGTGTGTGTGTATAGAGCTGCTGTGTTGTGTGTGTGTGTGTGTGTGTGTGTGTATAGAGCTGCTGTGTTGTGTGTGTGTGTGTGTGTGTGTGTATAGAGCTGCTGTGTTGTGTGTGTGTGTGTGTGTGTGTGTGTGTGTGTGTGTGTGTGTGTGTGTCTGTGTGTGTGTGTGTGTGTGTGTGTATAGAGCTGCTGTGTTGTGTGTGTGTGTGTGTGTGGGCCGTCACTCCGCCTCAGGCCAATGAGAGGTGTGCGGGGGCGGGCGACCCAAGGGACCAATGAGATTTCCCCTAGGGACACCGGACATCCAGGCAGGCAAACATACAGTGCTTTCACTAATATAGTATAAGATTAACTTTATTATATTTGTTGTTGTCATTATTATTATTGTTTACTGTTAGCTGGAGTATGGCTCACCCAAGAACCACTTTCCCCTGTATGGTGGGCAGACATAGTGCAGACTTGACCCCTGACATTTATAAAAAGATGTTGGAATATGTGACACTGCTGCTTAATAAACACAAACACAGGCGCGCCATGTATTGTTCTGACATTGGTTTATTACACAGAGACACGTCTTTATAGAGGGTTGTCACACTAACAGCCTGGAAGGGGTTAATGCAGGGTCACCAGCCCAGCCCCCCTCTCCTATGATTGGTTGCTGCTCTCGTACAGGAGCCGCGATTGGTCCCCTGTCAATGTCAGAAAAGGCGCGCCAGTTTTGCTGTCTCCATGGCGACCATGGCGGCCGCCGGAGATCGGCCTGCAGCGCGGCCCGGCTTCCAGGTTACCTCCCCGCCGGTGAAGATGTTAGCGGGGCGGCTGAGGGAATGCGTGCGGCGGCGGCCCGGTTCCTTCTGGCTGGAGAAAGGAGCCGGCGGGCTGGAGGTGGGCCTGGTGTGGATGCAGGGCCGGGTGCTGCACGTACGGCCCGAGCGCGGCGTCACCGTGCGGCTGAGCGACGACACTCACACCTTCACCGTGTGCGGGGCTGACCGGGTGCCCAAGGGCAAGCCCTGCCTGCAGCCAGGTAACCGGGGGGTCCGCACGCCCTGCCTGCAGCCAGGTAACCGGGGGGGTCCGCAAGCCCTGCCTGCAGCCAGGTAACCGGGGGGTCCGCAAGCCCTGCCTGCAGCCCGGTAACCGAGGGGTCCGCAAGCCCTGCCTGCAGCCCGGTAACCGGGGGGTCCGCAAGCCCTGCCTGCAGCCAGGTAACCGGGGGGTCAGCAAGCCCTGCCTGCAGCCAGGTAACCGGGGGGGGGTCCGCAAGCCCTGCCTGCAGCCAGGTAACCGGGGGGGTCCGCAAGCCCTGCCTGCAGCCAGGTAACCGGGGGGGTCAGCAAGCCCTGCCTGCAGCCAGGTAACCGGGGGGGGTCCGCAAGCCCTGCCTGCAGCCAGGTAACCGGGGGTCCGCAAGCCCTGCCTGCAGCCAGGTAACCGGGGGTCCGCAAGCCCTGCCTGCAGCCAGGTAACCGGGGGGTCCGCAAGCCCTGCCTGCAGCCAGGTAACCGGGGGGTCCGCAAGCCCTGCCTGCAGCCACGTAACTGGGGGGTCCGCAAGCCCTGCCTGCAGCCAGGTAACCGGGGGGTCAGCAAGCCCTGCCTGCAGCCACGTAATCGGGGGGTCCGCAAGACCTGCCTGCAGCCAGGTAACCGGGGGGTCCGCAAGCCCTGCCAGCAGCCAGGTAACCGGGGGTCCGCAAGCCCTGCCTTCAGCCACGTATTTGGGGGGTCCGCAAGCCCTGCCTGCAGCCAGGTAACCGGGGGGGTCCGCAAGCCCTGCCAGCAGTCAGGTAACCGGGGGGTCCGCAAGCCCTGCCTGCAGCCAGGTAACCGGGGGGTCCGCAAGCCCTGCCTGCAGCCAGGTAACCGGGGGGTCCGCGCGTGGCTATCACTGTCCTGCCTCACACGGGAGGGCGCCATGATTTCTTCTCCCGCCCCCTAAACAGCAACACCAGCCTCTCACCCTCTCACGTCACCTAGATAGAAGCCAGGCAGATCACACTGGTTTTCTATGAATCGCAACTGATTTTAAAGTCCTGTTTATATCAGCAGTCAGGTCTGATATAAAACAGTAGTAATGTTTCCACCGCCAGTGTATGCAGTGCTGTACATAGAATGTTTGCAGGCGCGAGCCGCTACCCCATAGAGCTTACAATCTATGTCTGAAGCACTTATTCCCATGACCTGTTATTTGTAATTTATATGATTGTCACATGTATTACTGCTGGGAAGCGCTATGTACATTTAATGGCGCTATATAAAAAAAGACATTTGTAGCCCTTTTTCTGACACTCTAAGCGACTTCGGGTAACTGCGCGCACCTGCGGCTCCAGGAGATCTGAGCCTCCGCTAGCTGGGAGCCTGGGGTAACACTTATTAGCGCAGCGCCTCCACTTACCCAGGATCACCGTCATGTAAGATTCCCTGGGCAAGAAACACACCGATACAATGCGTGCAACCAACTTTACTATGTGCAATAATAAACTTATACTCTATATGAACCGTGGCAATAACCCAATATGCATACACTTATCTTATAACACTATACTTATACTCTATCATACCCTAACACCGCTAACGGATAATGTCCTTCTAACATCAGTGGCTCGGCCACACCCCTAGGGAATACTGTCCTGTACAATAGTGGCTCAGCCACGCTCTTATGAGTGTCTCTATCCCGTCACCGCGTGCCCCACACACCGTGTCCGTGTAATAGTACGATAGCGGTGTGTACTCGCTAGTGTCTCCTATAGTTATGCCTAAGGCGGGATCAGCGCCTGTTGACCGGTGTTGGTGCACTTGACGTATCTACTACCTTCCGGTCACGGCGGTGACCGGTAATACTTGGAAAAGGATCAGCCGAATCCTTGCTTGTCTGGGATGTCCGCAGTGCAGCTGTCTGGTCCCAAGCAGCTCACCAGCAAACCTGCTCCGCACGCTTGTCCCTAACTGTGTACACAGTAAGGTGACTGATCGCTAGCACTATGGCCGTCCCTGCAGCACAGCAGCACACTGTGACTCAGGGGTTTCTCCTAAGGGCCTGCGGGGTAATGCTAGCCTATGCAGGCGGGTCACGGACCCCCTGCACACATACACCCTCCTCCGTTACCTTCCAGATCCCCTCTGACTAGCCTCTCCCCCACGCTTCCCTTTCCTCCTCCCGTAATTCTAGCCTTCCGATTGGCTCCTCAAGTCAGGTGACTGCCCAGGAGCTCATGGGAGTTGTAGTTCCTCAGCGGAGCTTCTCTGCCTTGAGCTGCACAGACTCACAGCTATTGCATCAGCGCAGACCTCCACATGACTCTCCTGAACAGTCAAAACACCAACTGAACACACATATGAGGCTCCTACCACATCCCTACACATACATCTATTATTTGGTGCCTGCGGCACAGGGAGATAACGTGACTTGCTCAAGGTCACAAGGTATGGGGGGGGGGGGATTGAGTGTGTGTGTGGGGGGGGATTGAGTGTGTTTGTGTGTGGGGGGGTGTGTGTTTGTGTGTGGGGGGGTGTGTGTTTGTGTGTGGGGGGGATTGTGTGTGTTGGGGGGGAGATTGAGTGTGTGGGGGGGATTTTGTGTGTGTGTGGGGGGGGATTGTGTGTGTGTGGGTGGGGGATTGAGTGTGTGTGGGGGGGGGTTGAGTGTGTGTGTGGGGGGGGGTTGAGTGTGTGTGTGGGGGGGGTTGAGTGTGTGTGTGTGGGGGGGGGGTTGAGTGTGTGTGTGGGGGGGGGGTTGAGTGTGTGTGTGGGGGGGGGTTGAGTGTGTGTGTGGGGGGTGGGTTGAGTGTGTGTGGGGGGGGATTGTGTGTGTGTGGGGGGATTGAGTGTGTGTGTGTGTGTGGGGGGGATTGAGTGTGTGTGTGGGGGGGGGGTTGAGTGTGTGTGTGTGTGGGGGGGTTGAGTGTGTGTGGGGGGGATTGAGTGTGTGGGGGGGGGGTTGAGTGTGGGGCGGGGATTGAGTGTGTGTGTGGGGGGGGATTGAGTGTGTATGTGTGTGGGGGGGATTGTGTGTGTGTGGGGGGGGGGATTGAGTGTGTGCGTGGGGGGATTGAGTGTGTGTGTGTGGGGGGGGGAATTGAGAGTGTGTGTGTGGGGGGGGATTGAGTGTATGTTTGTGTGGGGGGGATTGAGTGTGTGTGTGTGGGGGGAATTGAGTGTGTGTGTGTGGGGGGAATTGAGTGTGTGCGGGGGGGATTGAGTGTGTTTGTGTGTGGGGGGGGGTGTGTTTGTGTGTGGGGGGATTGTGTGTGTGTGGGGGGATTGAGTGTGTGTGTGTGTGTGTGTGTGTGTGTGTGTGTGTGTGTGTGTGTGTGTGTGTGTGTGTGTGTGTGTGTGTGTGTGTGTGTGGATTGTGTGTGGGGATTGTGTGTGTGTGTGTGTGGGGGGGGGGAGTGTGTGTGTGTGTGTGTGTGTGTGTGGGGGGGGGGATTGTGTGTGTGTGTACTGCTGCGGCACAGTTTATTCGAGCATTTGCCCGTTCTGTGCCGCAGCAGTAGCCTGGCGCGCGCCCGAGTGTGACGGGCGCACGCCGAAGCAGCGGAAGAGCGCCCTCCGATCGCGGCGCTCTCCCTACCGCTGCCGGGTCCCCCGGAACCCCCTGCCGCTGTCCCGCGATCGCGGGACACCAGGGCTCCCTCGGGGAGCCCCTGGACACGCGTGCAGGGGGCGCACGCTCCCGATGACGCGTGACCGCGCGTCTATGACGCGCGGCACGCCGAGGGGCGGCCACTAGCAAGCCGGGAGATTTCCCGGCTTGCGGTACCGACCACACTTCAATAAAGTGTGTCGGTAGTGTATGTGGTGTGTATGTGGTGATTGATTGAGAGAGAGAGTGTGTGTTGTATTGCAGTGGTGCGCAAACTGGTGGGGGGCAATAAGGCGCAAGATTTAGGGGGGCGCAGGCGACGTGCGGCGAAATCTGGGTGCGCGGGCCGGCAGACGCTTTGCGCGGGAGGACGAAAAAGCTGTACGCGATGGGCGGCCAATAAGATGTGCACGGGCGGGCAGCCGAAGATGTGTGCGGGTGGCTGAACAAGATAGTGCAGGTGGCGGCCTCGTGATGGTGTGTGCGCACACGCGCAGGGGCTTCGGGGGTACGGGGAGGAGCACGCCTGAGCACGGTGAAGTCAAACGCCCCTCCCGGTGTCTGCCCTGCAATAGCGCTGTGTTCCTGCTCTCCTCCGCTGGCAACCTGCTTCGCTGCGATCCTCTGCGAGGGAAAGGGTCGGCTGCCACTGTATCAATCATACTATGAATGTACAGAAATAATAAAAAAAAAGTGAAAACATTGAAAACGGAAAAATAATAAATAATAATAATGTAGGTAGGAGTGTGGATGACAATGGGGATAGCAAGCCAAAGAGCAGGGAGGGGAAGGTAGAAACAAAAGGGGGGATAGGGAAGGGAGGTAGCAAAGAGGTGGATGAATGCCCCCCAAAAGTATTGCCTTTGTGCACGTACGCTCTCCCAAGCTCAGCGCTTGGGGAGACAAACAAAATTGACTTTGAAGTGCGCTCAGCAGAAGTCAATGCACACATACAGCCACACACAGACACACACACACACACAAACACACACAAATAGCCCCGATCCACGCTTGCAAAATGATGCAGGACACCCTGCGCTCAGGCTTGGAGAGTTGGTGATGTCACCGCTCTCAGCGGCAGCGTGGACGCAGCCTAATTTTGCAAGCGCGAGCTGTTGAAATATGTAAGTATTTATAGACATATTTGGATTTATATTGTATACCGTTTAATAAAGGTTTTTTTTTTTTTTCATGTGATTTTGATTACGTCAGCCAGGGGGGGCCCGAGAAATTTTATGGATGAAGAGGGGGGCTCGGCATAAAAGGTTTGCTCACCCCTGCACTAAGCTGCGCTTTCAGCTCATAGACCTCACATTATAAACGTGTAATTATAGTCTCACCTTAATGTAGTGTAAAAGAAAATGATGTACAGATTTGGTCGCATCTATTAACGCAGGTTAACGGTGGCAGAACGTTAACGCAGCTCTATTTAAACAAATGGCACAGCGCTATATTTCTTAAATGGGTGCAATTTATTGCATTATTTGTGTAATCTTATCAGGTGGTACAGGCATACCCCGCATTCACGTACACAATGGGACCGGAGCATGTATGTAAAGTGAAAATGTACTTAAAGTGAAGCACTCCCTTTTCCCCACTTATCGATGCATGTACTGTACTGCAATCCTCATATACGCGCATAACTGATGTAAATAACACATGTGTAACAGTCTCTACAGTCTCCCCGCTTGCGCACAGCTTCGGTACAGGTAGGGAGCCGGTATTGCTGTTCAGGACGTGCTGACAGGCGCATGCGCGAGCTGCCGTTTGCCTATTGGGTGATATGTCCTTACTCGCGAGTGTCCTTAAACCGGGGTATGCCTGTACACTTGTACAGGAAATCCTAAAGTTGATGTCCCTGGGGCAGCTGAGGGATTTTCACCCATTCAGTCCTGGAGGGTCCTGCGCCCCCCTCCTGCATTTCCTAATCATGTGTTCGCTCCTTAGGCCTCGGATATTTTATTTATTTGTCAAATGTTTTACCAGGAAGGAAGCAATACTTGAAAATGAGAGGTAACTCTCAATGTATGTCCTGGGCACAGAGTTATGATGACAGATACATGGTTACAAATCCATAGTTACATTAAGTGAACAGGGTATACATTATATACAAGACATTGCATGCACAGTTAGAGATAATATATATTATAGGCGCATGTAACCGTTACAGACCAGATTAAAATGTGAGACAGCCTTAGTTTTGAAAGAACTTAGACTGGTGGCATCTGCAAGAGTCTCTGGTAGGTTGTTCCAGTTTTGGGGTGCACGGTAAGGCCGTGATTATACCCGAAGCGGCGGAGCGCAGAACGTTGTGCGCCACCAAAACAAATAAAAGTTTTCCTATGAGCGCACGCTAAGAATGGGTGACCAAGTGCGCAAATTTTCGAACAGATCCAAGAATTTTATTTTCTGGAGCGATGGCCGCGTCATGTGAGCGGTTCAGCCAATGAGCGTGAACCACTCACGTGACATCATGGCCTCGCCTCCCGATGCCTCCTGCCTGCAGTGCAAGTTTCGGGCAGCGCATCGCACGGAGGTAGCGCGCGTGTCCCGCCGCCGGTGGTATAATGAAGGCCTATGAGGAGGAGCGTCCGGATACTTTGTTGAACCTTAGGACCATGAGCAGTCTGTTGGAGTCTGATCTCAGATGATAAGTGCTGACGTGGTAGGGGTGAGGAGCTTGTTCAGATAGGTGGGTAGCTTGCCTAGAAAGTATTTGAATACACAGACCCCCACCAACGCGGCTCGAAACGCGTTGGTGGGGGTCTGTATACCCCGTAATGTAGCTGTATTTTTTTGTGGTTTCCATTAAAATGGTCTTTTTTTATGGGCACACGCTCTCCTGGATTTCATTCAACCTTTTTTTACTTTCCTGAGTATTAGTGCCTGCTTTTTCCTTTTGCTTCGTGTCAAGTCATCCAGAAAAAACGGAAGCACGCCCCCTACTGTGAAAGAAGAAACCTGGACAGCCAAAAGGACATTACCAACTCTAACTGTGAGTTATTTTATCACAAGCACATTCTCCATTCTGACATTATATGCTGGGACACTTTATTGTGTGGCCCCTTACTACAGTGCTCGTGGGGGCCCTAGCCCACTAGTCAGATTACAATGGAGCAGTGATTAATACATGATTGTTCTGTGTCCTATGGATTGGCTATCCCTTATCCATTATCCAGGGGGTTTTCATTTCCGTTATCATTATATACATTTATTGAACGTTACAATTTTTGTACTACATATTTTGAGGCTTTTTTTCAGAGCACCACACATTTTTTCCATTTTTCTATGAAAAGTGGAAAGGCCGGGGACACTTTAACTTTCACATGTTATAATGCCTGGCCCCTGGCTTATGGTGCCAGGTAGCTGCCAGGGGCTCACCGTTCCAGTGGTAACCTTTATTGTATAGCCTGGTTACCCCCTTTATCGTATAGCCTGGCACCCCCTTTGGAGGGAAGTATTATCGAAATGGGGGGGTCCCAGAGTTGAAATGAATGCGGTTCAGCTTGGGGAGACCCTCTGCTTCAATCCTGTTTTAAAATTTTTTTTTTTATAAAAAGCGTGTGACTTGCTCCTTCAGAATACTGATTTTCATGTTCGGTTAAAGCCTTAACAAGAAAAAAATGGGTGTATATAGCGCTAAAAAATCTTGTGCAGTGACAATAATGTTATAATGTGATAGTGCACACAATAAAATATAAATATATAATAATAAACTTAGGCTGCCAGGTGATACCAACTCCAAGACAGGTTGGAAAAACAAGACAAATAATAAACAATACAGACCGGCGCCAATTAGTCCAAGGTGATACTAATGTCCAGCACTGAAAGAGTCTCAGAATAGTAGATAGCTGCAGTAGTATCTTCACAGCTTGTCTTCAATGATTGGACTCCATATGTATGTGCATGGGAGAAAAAATAGACAAAGAAAACATATCATAGTGCAGTATGCAAACAACCAAACATGCAGGACAAACAGGACAAGACAAACACTACATAAAACAGGCTCACCCCCTGAAGAAGTGCGCATGCGCACGAAACGCGTTGGGCAGATTTGCATTTTGAGTGTGGCAGAGGACTGGTAGTGACTGCGGGAGCCTTGCAGCCAAGTGAAAGGAAATTCGGCGATTGCACCCGCCTCCTAGCAGCGGATTTCCGGATTGAGCTTGACAGACAGCACCAGGAGCTCCACGAGATCCGTCAAGCCGCGTGGTGTGACGTGCTTCTGGTCACGGAGAGAGAGAGATCCCTGGAGGTCTGAGGACTGAAAAAACGGAGCTGCTGCCGGTTACCATCTATCCTTACACCCCTGCTTATGTCCTGTGGCAGTACTGTAAGTAGGATTCCGGTTTTTACCCACCGGATCCCACGTGTGCTACCTCATCATTTTCATTTTAATTGTGTTAATAAATACTTTATTGTAGGATTAGTCAGCCTTGCCTGTTTTATGTAGTGTTTGTCTTGTCCTGTTTGTCCTGCATGTTTGGTTGTTTGCATACTGCACTATGATATGTTTTCTTTGTCTATTTTTTCTCCCATGCACATACATACTGTATGGAGTCCAATCATTGAAGACAAGCTGTGAAGATACTACTGCAGCTATCTACTATTCTGAGACTCTTTCAGTGCTGGACATTAGTATCACCTTGGACTAATTGGCGCCGGTCTGTATTGTTTATTATCGGTTAAAGCCTTACTTCACAAATGTAGTAAAGTGCTTTAAAACATTTTTTTGATTTCAACCTTCCCCAGCGATCGCATCTGTCTATCTAAACCTTGTGTCGCCCTGCTCCTTACTTCCCTTCTCCTTTCCCACTCAACCTGTCTTCACCAACCTACTAACACTTCTCTACCTCCTTTGATACCTAACCTACCAAGTCCTACTTCACGTCCCCCTTCACTCCACTTCCAGTCACCACTCCCACTATCTAACTTGCACATTTCTATAGCTTTCTGATTTCCTCACTTCTCCACATTTATTCTTCTTTCTTTCTAGCTCCCTACTTCCTCTCCTCCTTGCTCTCCCCTCTACCACTTCCTTACTACTTGCTGCATCCCTACCCCACTTTAAATTCAAGTCTACTTCCTTACTCCTTCTTATAGTATTGTCTCCTTAAATGTCTCCACTTCGGCTTATTTCCTCTCATCTACTTGCTTTTATCCTCTTACTAACTCCCTCTCTATCACTCACCCTGCCCTTACTCGCTTAATGGTTCTGCCGCTACGGCGCTATACTAATTCCCTTCCCGTATGTCTTTCTATTCTTCCCAGACTCAAAATTCAAAAAGCCCGCGTCGGGCCGGTGAGATGACTAATCCAGGCCTGCGCGGGTCATCCGGCGCATTCTGGACGCCTTGATGGGCTTACGGCTGTCCTTGGTCTTGCTGGTGACGTCATCTGGTCGCGCCGGTGGGAGCTGGTTCCGCGCCACCTCCAAGATGGCGCCGCTCCTTCCGGGGCACAGCTGTGATGCGTATCCGGGGGGCGGCCATTTTGGAAGACGTCTCTCACCAGTGCGGAGGTGCGTGCGCCCGCTCCTGTTTCCCGCTCACCGCTCTCTTCCTGCTCCTGCGGTTCACTGTGGATTCCTGCCTTCTAGAGCTGCTTCGCCATCTTGTGTCGGGGGCCGCCATCATCAGAAAGGTAGGCCGCAAATTTTCTCACCAGGGATTCAGTTTCAGCGCAGGTTGCTTGATCACTGGACATCTGTAGTTGGGGTGTCGGAGATCACCGCTCTTTCACTCGGGGGTGAGTTTCTTTATTTGGTGACAGCTTCACCGTGGCCGGGGACCAGACCTCAAGTAGGGGGACGAGAACTGGAGGAGAAGCAAAGAAACACAGGTTGCTGAGGCCATGACACCGAGGGATTAGCCTGATACACTACAGGGGTGAACAAAGCCGGGACAGACTCTGGTTATGCATAGTATATGTTAGGTTTTATTAATTCAAGCTCAGGAAGAGCGAGGCAGGAGTGGGGGGGAGTGACCTGCTTCAAAAATCCGCATGGGCCACGCACTAGGGGGGAGGAGGGTGGATCTCCTGGGCCCTAGTGAAGTCCTTTGGGACTGGACGCGGTGGGTGAATGAACTTCATCCCACGTTTCCTCCGGACGGTTGGAGAGGAGTCCAGCTTCCCAAAGGCGGTGATCTCGTCAAGGAGGCGACGTCGCCGAGACGACGAGAATTCTACTGTCTTTTGTCTTGTCTAGTGTTTGTTGTGTCCCCCCAGGTGTACCCTCTTGTGTGCTCCCCCTTGTGTATTGCTGTAGGTGGTGAAGTGAGGTATTGCAGTTCGAGAAGAAGAGGAGGTCGGGATTGTGGTCCAGGTGCATCAATCAAGAACAGATATCGGCAGCAAAGTCATCTCATACTTTTAAATGAGTAAGGAACTCAGGCTAGTATCACATAACATTAAGGGGTTTAACAGCCCGGTTAAACGCAGAATCGCCTTCCGAGATTATAAGCGTAAAGGGGCAGAAATTCTGTTTCTGCAAGAAACACACTTCTCTCAAGACAACTACCCCAAATTCCTGGATAAGGACTACCCGACACACTTTTTGTCTTCCGCGAAAGTCAAAAAAAAAGGGGTGGCCATACTAATTCATAAAAGAATACCGTTCGTACCCGATAGGACTTTCAAAGATAAAGAGGGCAGATTCCTCATAGTAAGAGGTGCAATCCAAGGGTTCCCAATTACTCTAGCAACAATATATGCCCCTAATGAGACGGCCCCCGTTTTTTTCTCTACCTTCTTTGGGAAACTCAACAAAGTGGCCAGAGGTAATATCATTGTCGCTGGAGACTTGAACAGGGCACTACGGGATGTCTTGACAGATGTTCATCCACTAATATTACACACAGATCTGACATACTAACAATTAAAAAAGGGTTACGTGACTGCCAACTACTCGACATCTGGAGGGAACAACACCAGAGACTGAGAGAATACACCTTCTACTCACACCCACATGACACATATAGCAGGATAGATTACTTCCTTGTATCCAACAGAATGGTCCCTGGGGTCTCTCGCACCGAGATCCATGATATTTCATGGTCAGACCATGCATCTATAGAGCTGCGGTGCACACTAATCCCACTAGACAGACCTAGAGCGAACTGGAAACTAAACGAAATCTTGCTGAAAATCCCAGCCCTACAGGTGGAAATTGGGGAAAAGCTCACACAATACTTCGAGGAGAATGAGGGGAGTGTGGCTACGCACTCCAGACTGTGGGAGGCCCATAAGGCTACCCTCAGGGGGGTCATTATGAATCTGGCCGCTAAACGGAAAAGAGAACGGGAGGGAAAAATTTTGAAGCTAGAGGAACAGCTAGCAGAGCTTTCCTCCCTCCACAAAAAAATAAGAATGCCCACACGTTAACTCAAATACTAGCCACTAAAACTAGTCTTAACCTCCTCCTCTCCGCCCAGGCCGAGAAGGAATTGACCTGGTCCAAGCGGAAATTTTATGAAAAAGCTAACAAGCCTGACACACTACTTGCCAATAAGCTAAAAAAACAAGCTTCCAAACTATCACATTCACGCAATTCGAAACCAAGATGGGGACCTTACCTCCATCCCAGCGAACATAGCAGGGGAATTCAAAAAGTATTACGAAATATTATACAATGGAGATAAGGTAACCCATAATCCGAAAACAAAGGAGGATTTACGGACCTTCTTAATAGAGGCACATTTACCCATTTTGAAGAGATGCGAAAGGGAGGCACTCCAGTCGGACTTCACGATGGAGGAACTCTCTGGGGTCATCAAAGCACTAAAACCGGCTAAAGCCCCAGGGCCAGATGGCTTTTCGAACTTATATTACAATAAATATTTAAAAATTCTAGCCCCCCACATGTTAAAGTTATTCAATGAAATCTTAGCAGGGGCCTCATTCCCAGCACAAATGCTCCAAGCCTCAATATCGGTGATCCATAAACCCGGAAAGGACCCGGCAGACTGTAAGAGCTACCGGCCCATTTCACTGATTAACTTGGACCTCAAAATATACTCTAAACTTATAGCCAACAGGGTGGGTAGTGTTCTTCCCGGGTTAATTCACACGGATCAAGTAGGGTTTATCGGAGGTAGACAAGCGGCAGATAACACCAGGAGAATTATTGACCTAATTGATCTGGCCCAAAAAGAAAAAATTCACTCCATGGTGTTAAGTCTGGACGCTGAAAAAGCCTTCGATAGAATAGATTGGCCCTACCTATCGGAAACACTGAGAGCATTTGGCTTTGAGGGACGCCTCCTGCAGGCCATCCTGGCGTTGTATAAAAACCCAACAGCAAGAGTGAGATATCAAGGTTTCCCCTCAGAACAGTTTGAAATCAAAAGCGGAACACGTCAAGGATGCCCGCTGTCGCCACTACTGTTCGCCTTATGTATAGAGCCTTTGGCGGCACACATCAGAAATAACCCAGATATCTCTGGTATCCCTGTGGGAGACCAAATGCACAAAGCCGCTCTATATGCGGACGATGTCATTCTCACAATAGCCAAATCTCTCACATCTCTCCCAAATGTATTCAACATACTGGGCAAATTTAACCAAATTTCGGGATTTAAGATCAATCAGTCTAAATCAGAAGCCCTCAATATTAATCTACCAAAAGAAGTTGAAAAACTGATTGACCTCAATTTTCAGTTCAAATGGCAACCCTCCGCTATCAAATATTTAGGGGTTTATCTCACAAGGGAGTACAAAACTTTATATAAAGCAAATTTCCCCAAGATCATAAAGACGCTGGGGGAGGATCTCCGAACCTGGATGAAGGGGAGCATCTCATGGATTGGGAGGATACATAGCGTGAAAATGAATCTCCTCCCAAAGATGCTATATCTTTTCCAGAGTCTCCCTATCCCTTTGGTGCAGGCGGACATCCTCTCCCTCCAGTCAAAAATTATAAAATTTATTTGGAACGGGAAAAACCCAAGAATTGCTAAAGGAATATTAAAACGTCCCATTCATCCTGCGGAGGGTGAGCGGTGCCTTGCTTGCAGGCCTACTATAAAGCAGCCCAATTAGGGCAGATTTTCCAATGGCACACAGACCCAAGCCTACGGAGATGGGTTGAGTTGGAGAAGAGATGCTGTGCACCAATTGAAATCCGAAATTTAATCTGGCTACCCAGAGAAGGGGTACGCAAGATGAACAATCCGCTGCAGACCATGGTCAATTCATTATAAGTTTGGGAGGCCACGAAATTCAAATGTAATTTGACTACCAAAACATCATTAATGACACCAATAGTGGGCAACCCAGACTTCGCTCCGGACCTGAATAGCAAAAATTTCTTGATATGGACTCAGAAGGGCTTCTCCCGTCTAAAAGATCTGGAGGGCATAACGACCATACAAACATTTGACCAAATTAAATCCTCTAAGAATATCCCAAACAAATTTTTTAGGTACCTCCAGATCAGAGATTTCTACAATAAAACGCCAATTCGACCGGCGCGAACAAATTTTGAGCAGCTGTGTTCCAGAGATACGGACACAAGGGGACTCACATCTAGAATGTACAGGGAAGTGATCTGCCAGAAGTCGCCCATTGACAATAGACTGAGTTACATGAGACACTGGGAATCAGACCTAGGAGAGACTTTAGAGGACGACGAATGGGACAGAATTATACAGGCGGCGGCGAAAAGCTCAATCTGCACCACATTAAAGGAGAACGCATATAAAGTCCTTATGAGGTGGTATTACACTCCGACGCGCTTAGCGAAATTTGTAAAAGGCTACTCCCCTCTCTGCCCTAAACAGTGTGGGGAAGCAGCTGACCTCCGACATATGTTGTGGTCTTGCACTAAGGGGGCCCCTATTTGGGAACAAATCAGAGATTGGATTCAGCGGATTCTCGATTTGGAGATCCCCCTGGACCCGTGGCTGTTCCTATTGGGCATGCGGATCCAGGGTCTGTCAAATGCGTCGCATAAATTAATCGCGCATTTTGCTACAGCCACAAGATGTGAGATCGCAGCATTATGGAAACAGCAGGAGATACCAATTATCCCTAAGATCAAAAACAGAATTTGGCATGTCTGCCGGATGGAACAATTAACGAGTTTAGTTAATGACTCCGGCACAAATGTTCTAAAGGTCTGGGATCCATGGTTGACCCAGGTAGACATCCCAGGAGTGGACGCCACCTCAATCTTGCACTAATTAAACTAGGTGCGTTCTCCTTTAAGGGCAGATTAGACAACACGACTCAGCGACGCACAGTTAGCAGACCTTCATGTAGTCATAGAATAGGGAAAAACAAATAAAAGAAAGAAACCTCAGAAGAACCTGTCCCAGTTAAAACCCTTAGCTATTGCCTAAAAGGTTGAACAAGAGATATCTAAAAAACTGCACCAGAGCCTGGCAACCTACCACCTCCCTCCCACCCCTAACCTCTTTCCCTGTCCCCTTGTCAAGTTCGTCTGGTCTTGTTTGTAAAGTGTTAAGTGGATGTGTCTTCTAGGCGTCATTACATGTGTTTAACAAAACTGGAAATGTAATAATGGGCTGTGGAACATTGGCTGTATTTGTACTTTCCAATAAAAATTTAAAGTTGAAAAAAAAACAAAACATTTTTTTATATTGCATTGAGTAATGGAAACCCAGGACAGTGTTGGTGCTAGCTAGATATAAACACTCCAGACATGTACCAATCTTTAAACCCTTGGGTATTTAATGTTGGTACAGATAAGAAGCATGGCTTACTCCAACCCGTTTACCCTGTGGTCAAAATATTAGTACAGCTCAACCCCGTTATAGCGCAATCTGCTATAGCGCGAATCCGCTTTTAATGCTGTCTGAGCGTGGCTCCCGATTTAAAAACATCTCCAAGGTTTTATTTTTATATAATATTCAATGCATTATTGCTAACAGACACACGCTGATACACATATATACACACACCCCTACACCATGCGGGAATTGAACCCATGATCTTTCATATGCTGGTGCAATTCTCTAGCTGCTACACCACAGTATTGGTGTGATGAATCTGACTCTATAAACAAACGTAACATCTACTGCACAGTGCAGTCCATGGGTGATCAGGGTTCAATTCCCGCATGTGTATTATATAAAATGTATTCACTGTTGGGCTGTCATTGATCAGAGAAGGGTCATGTGACCCTCCTGCGCTCAAAAGTCAGTCAAATTGAAAGCTTGGGAGAGCGTATGTAAGCACCTTGGAGCCTGATGAAGTGGAGAGAGCTGCAGATGCCGGGTAAGTCCTCGCAGAACCGTTCTTCCTGATTGCGCCGACCATTTCGCGATCCTGGTTATAACGTGCTCATTATGTGGACCAAGAGCACCGCGTTATAACGGGATTCAGCTGTATTAAGGGTTTCATATTTTTTTTTTTCATTTACAAACCTACTTTACATCCCTATCATTAAAAAATATATATATATATATATACACACACACACACACACACACACACACACACACACACACACACACACACACACACACACACACACACACACACACACAGTTAGGTCCGGAAATAATTGGACACTGACAGAATTTTCATAATTTTGGCTCTGTACGCCACCACAATGGATTTGAAATGAAACAACTGAGATGCAATAGAAGTGTAGACTTTCAGCTTTAATTCAAGGGGTTGAACAAAAATATCGTATGAAACGTTTAGGAATTGCAACCATTTTCATACACAGTCCCCTTATTTCAGGGGCTCAAATGTAATTGGACAAATTAACACAATCATAAATAAAATGTTAATTTTTAATACTTTGTCGAGAATCCTTTGCAGGCAATGACTGAAGTCTGGAACGCATGGACATCACCAAACGCTGGGTTTCCTCCTTTGTGATGCTTTGCCAGGCCTTTACTGCAGCTGTCTTCAGTTGTTGTTTGTTCGTGAGTCTTTCTGCATTAAGTTTTGTCTTCAGCAAGTGAAATGCATGCTCGATCGGGTTGAGATCAGGTGATTGACTCGGCCATTGCAGAATATTTCACTTCTTTGCCTTAAAAACATCCTGGGTTTCTTTCGCAGTATGTTTTGGGTCATTGTCCATCTGTAAAGTGAAGCGCCGTCCAATCAACTTCACTGAATTTGGCTGAATCTGAGCAGACAATATATCCCTATACACTTCAGAATTCATCCGGCTGCTTCTGTCTTCGTTCACATCATCAAAAACCACTAGTGACCCAGTGCCATTGTAAACCATGCATGCCCATGCCATCACTGCCTCCACCGTGTTTTTCAGATGATGTGGTACACAGCAACTCTCTTTTTTAGATGTCCTCATTACACAGACTAATGGGGAGTTACATACTGATCTTTTTAGAAAGGATACATACAGAAATGCCATTTTAAGGGCAGATAACCATCATCCTCCTTCTCTTATTGATGCATTACCTTTTTCACAGAAAGTCCGGGTCTGCAAAATCACGAGCAGGAAGGATAATATTGAACCAGCTATTGGAGAACTACGTAGTAGATTCCTGGCTAGGGGATATCCTCCTGCTGTGTTAGACCGGGCACTGGATAAAGAGGTAAGTGCTACCAAAAATAAGAAGGAGGACAGGCTTGTATTTACCACTACGTACAGTCATAAGCGAAGCAGAGGAAAAGACCTCCCAGCCCGACGCTACAAGCCTGGTAGACAGCGTGTATCACGCGCAGGCTGTATTAACCCCCAGCACATCGGAGACCAACCATGTAGGAATAAGCACTGTAGCTGTGATGAATCCTTGATCACATTGAACGGGAAAACACTGGACACGATGGGCCCTTGGTCCCTCTTAGGATTCATTTTGCTGGGGGTTAATACAGCATGCGCGTGATACACGCTATCTACCAGGATTGTAACATTGGGCTGGGAGGTCTTTTCCTCTGCTTCGCATATTGCTGGTTTGGCCACGGCTGCTCAGCCTGGAATTAAGACTTTCATTATTGACATTATAAGAAGAGGCTTATACCCCGGGAATATGTATGTAATCACTTAATTGGTGATTTGAGAACTGGAGTGCTATCGTTATTTTTTTTTCTAACCATTTATTTATTTATTTTTTGTGGCATCTATTTATTCACATTTTTTCTTTCTGTGGAACATTTTTTTTTATTTCTCTGGAGTGAGTATTCGTGCTATTCCTATCCTGTGTGTTTTTTATTATGGAAGATTATGTAGAAGTGGAGGATGAGGAAGGGGTTACTGATACCTATGCCTTTAACTATGGAGACACTCACCGTCAGAGGAGGGCAGAGTCAGTTTTTGATGAAGGTGCTAATTTCATCTGTGAAGAGCCTGCTGACTTAATTACCCACTTCCTTACATTGGAAAAACTGTTATCACAGGACATTAGGTATTGGTGGGACATTACCACTCTTGAGAACTATGCTAGAGTTAAAAGGATTCCGTGAGGCTTACGCTTGAAAAAGGTACCGTCCTTTGGCTTTATTAATAAAGATTTTGAGAATGACTGGAAAGCCATATTAGATCATTGCTCATTTAAGCTAATCAAATTGATCATTAAGTATAAGCTAAATTAAAAAAAAGAAAGTGAGAGCCAATGTGAAAGTCCTACAGGATAAATTGAAAGGTTGCAGAAAAATGGAGAATTTTATTAAATATGACCAAACACTTTTAAGCAACGTGGGTGCTATGGAAAAGTCTCTAATGATTAAGAAACAACAAAAGTTTGATAGGGACAAGATAGACTATGAGAAGCAGCAAGTTTATATATGGCAACGCTACACTACAAACGCACAAAAGCCACAACCAAAATCTGGTTCTAAATATCAGAATAATAAAAAACAAGGTGACTCCAAGAACCCGAATAAATCCATCCTAAAACGCCATGGAAACGCTTCCAGTTTTGAGTCAGATGGTTCTGACTATGAGAGTCGTTCACTAGGCGTTTCCTTTTGTGATGATGATGATAATTGGCGAGTTAGATCTACCTCCCCTGAAACCGACTCTTCACAAAAATCTGTTATGATGCCCTCTCGGAAAGAAGATAAACCTTCATACTCCTTGTTTCAAAAGGAGTCAAAAAACGAAAGAGGACAAGGAGATCATCAAAGAAGAGAAGGGGGAGGGGGATCCGGGGGATCGAGCAAAAGAAAGAAATATGCATAGGAGAAGTTGTGGATAATGTTATCAACATTTCACATAAGACTCTTACAGATGACCAGATTGCGGTTCTAAATAGAGGTTTAAATTTTGCCCCATACCAAGATTTTAATTTATTCAATACCATCATTGATCTCCAAAAATTAATTCGCAAATTGTCTCTTAAAAAATATTTTAATAGAAAAAAGGGACAACAGAGGTTCCACTATATTCCACTGATAGAGGTCTAGCTGAGAATGTTGATGGTATTGATGTTTCAATGGAGAATTTGGATTTGCATTCATTTCGTGAACAATGTGCTTTATCAGATCTTAGAGATCTTTATGATGAACAAAATCAGGATTTGGAGCCTGAGATCCCTTCCTCATTCAGCTTCTTTGGGCAATTACACTTAGGTCTTAAGAAGAAATCAACCTTTTGCCCTCATATTTTTAACAATCATAATATTAAGACCTTTGAGAAGCTGGTTGAGAGGGATCTCAGGTTATTGGCTAGGGGTATTGTACCCCGGGGGGTTCCCTCTTTAAATAAAACGAATCTGTCAGATATTGACTTCCAGGAGATGATTGCCCTCAGGGAAGATAGGTCTATTACAATCAAAAAGGCTGATAAGGGAGGGGCCATTGTGGTGCCCTCTTCTTCAGATTATCAGGCAGAGGCACTTAGATTACTTGAGGATGTTGAATCTTATACAAAATTGACATGATCCCACATGTGAGTTTTTACACCTTTTGAAAGAGATTCTTGAAGAAGGAAAGGCCCTATTTGTACTTAACACAAAGGAATATGAGTTTCTCTACAATGCCTCACCTATTGTGCCCATCTTCCACCATCTCCCAAAGATCCATAAGTCACTGGTCCGCCCTCCTGGGCGGCCCATTGTGGCCAGTATTGGATCTTTGGGAGATGGGTTATCACGCTACATTGATGGTTTTTTACAGCCACTGGTAAAAAATCTGCCTTCTTTTCTGAGAGATTCTATGGATCTTTTATCCGCTATAAAAAATGTTATGATAGAAAAAATTAAACTAAACATATACTAAGCGCTTAACCTATTAGCCTAACTTAACAATACACGATAATGATGGATAAGTGCTCTAAATGTTGGAATTCCCTTACAAAGATACAACAATAAACTAGTGAATTCTACAGACTAATATAACAAACTGAGAAGACGGCTGCCTAAGGATTGAAAAACCACAAACCTATCCACAAGGTAAGTACAACAATAGCTTAAAAACAAAAATAAAACAAACAATGAAAGAAAACAGAAATAGTCCTTGGCGCACTATCTGGTATATAAACCTGCAGAAAAATGAAGTCCAAAGATCTTGGTAGTGAGGATTGTTGGTCCGGAATCCAATCGTACTCAAAGTCCTCTGAGGTGGTGGAATCAGATTTGTGCGAATGATGCTTTAATGCATGCCAGACCAATATGATTGGGTTCAAAGCAGGATCTTAATGAATGTTGCAGATGTGTTTTGGGGTCAATGTCTTGGAAGGACTGGTGACCACTCCAGATGTGAAGTATTCAGAAATGTTACGTTCTTCCCTCTGAGCAATAATGACCTTCTGTATGTAGACTCTCTAATATGAGGAAAAAGCCTTAATGGACTGGTCATGCACAGCTGCATCTAAAGACTTAGTAAACAATTATTTGGAAGTCTGACTCCTCCTCCCTGTCAGACTTCCAAATAATTGTTTACTAAGTCTTTAGATGCAGCTGTGCATGACCAGTCCATTAAGGCTTTTTCCTCATATTAGAGAGTCTACATACAGAAGGTCATTATTGCTCAGAGGGAAGAACGTAACATTTCTGAATACTTCACATCTGGAGTGGTCACCAGTCCTTCCAAGACATTGACCCCAAAACACATCTGCAACATTCATTAAGATCCAGCTTTGAACCCAATCATATTGGTCTGGCATGCATTAAAGCATCATTCGCACAAATCTGATTCCACCACCTCAGAGGACTTTGAGTACGATTGGATTCCGGACCAACAATCCTCACTACCAAGATCTTTGGACTTCATTTTTCTGTCAGGTTTATATACCAGATAGTGCGCCAAGGACTATTTCTGTTTTCTTTCGTTATTTATTTTATTTTTGTTTTTAAGATATAAAAAATGTTAGTTGGAAAAAGACTTTTAGATGGGTGACATTGGACGTGATGTCACTTTACTCAATCATAGATCACGAGCAAGGGATTCGAGCAGTGGAATTTTTTCTTGATGCTTCTACATTGTCCATTTCATTACGTGCCTTTCTTTTGGATTCTATTATGTTTCTGCTCACCCATAATTATTTTTCTTTTGATGCACAATTTTATCTTCAGACACGGGGTACTGCTATGGGGACGTCATTTGCCCCCTCTTATGCTAATTTGTTTGTGGGTCTTTGGGAATCCACACACATTTTCGGTGCTGATAATTCTTTTCGTCATCAGATTATTTTCTATAAACGGTATATTGACGATTTGATTATGATTTGGGATGGGGATTTATTATCACTGCATGCCTTTATTCATACACTTAATACTAATTCTTTAAATCTTAAATTTACTTATGAAGAACACATGAATCACATCAATTATTTAGACATTACTTTATTTATTGACACGACAGGCACTATTCAAACGGACATTTTTAGAAAGCCTCATTCACGTAATACTTTATTGGAAGCAGACAGCAGTCATTCTAAATCATTCATTCGAAGTATACCCAAGGCTGAATTCCTTCGACTAAGACGGTTTTGTTCAAATGACGATTTATTTGAGCATCAAGCAGAGGAATTAAAAACTCGATTTGCTCAAAGAAAATATAATCACACTGATATTGAAGCAGCATATCTGTGTGTCAAATCTACAAACAGGATCGATTTGTTATCGAACTCGTCTGTGAAGTTCAAGAAGAAACATGAATTGGATCGAGTGACGTCTGCTCTATTTGTCACCCAGTTTAGTCGCCAGGCTGAACAGATTCGTTCTATCATTTATAAACATTGGGGGACCCTCACTCTTGATAAGGACCTACACAGTTCAGTTAACCAGGGTCCAGCCATTACTTTTAGGAAATCCAAATCCTTATCTGACTATCTTTCTCCAAGATTGTTTGACTCTAAGAAGTCTAACAAATCTGTTTAAAATAAAAGGTTTTTTTAAATGTGGAAAATGTTGCGTTTGCTGCTATGCGAAACCAATTAAGTCTATTAAGACTATTTATTCTAAAAAGAACTATAGGATCCCATCCTTTATTAATTGTGACTCACAATTTGTCATATACTTTCTTACCTGTGGCTGTGGCCAAGGGTACGTGGGCTGCACTATACGCCCTGTTAAAAACAGAATCATGGAGCATATACGTTCCATTAAAAGAAAAGATTTCATGTTACCAGTTTCAAAACATTTTACTGACTGTCCTTCAGGAGGTCTATCAAATGTTCATTTTTCTGCTGTAGAACTGGTGCCCATGCCCATGAGAGGGGGTGATAGATTAAAGCTCCTCAACCAGCGGGAGATGTTTTGGATCCATTCTTTGGATACATTATCCCCTGCAGGAATTAATACAGAATGGGATCTAGAAAAGGTGAAGGGAAACACAAAATGGATGTGCCCCCTAAAAGAATTCACTTAAATGCACACCATAACAGTGTAAAAATTAACTTTTAATAAATTTACTTAAAACATATATTACCAAAGTAATGTGTAATGTGAATTAAAAATATATTAAATCAACGCTATCAGGCAACCTTGTCGTCAGTTATAAGTTCATACTATCCCATTTAACCACTTAATAATGGTGGGATATGGAGGACACAGATTGCTAGGAGTCAGGGTGTTAACCCCTCTGGAGCAACGGTGAGACCCAATAATGGAAGTGTATAGATGTACACAAGTGAGTGGCCAATGGGTTAAATGTCCAGCTACCTTGCTAGATCAGCCAGCACTGCGCACTATAATGGAGACTTTAGTGTGTTAAAATAAGAGTGCTAGAGTGATAAAGCTGGCAAATGCAGTGATAATGGTAGTACATACACTGCTTGTCCGGGATGGGAAGGGAGCGAAGATAGCAGGGATACACCATGAAAAATAAAAAATAAATGCATACAATAGTGTAATAAGTTCTTTTCAATCTGGATAAAACATGTATGTCTTGGCTCTATAGCAATGCCTACTTACAGTAGGTCAAAAGGTAAAAAGCATTGATCTACACAGCAGGTAGAAAGGTGTCAGGATCTTCAGGAACAACAGCCCAGGTTTACAGCATAAGAAATCAGCACCTCAGCTCAGACGTCAGTAGATGTGAGTGGATCAGAGACATGCAAAAGAAAGGCAGACCATAGTGTCGATCGTGCATAAAATTTATATAAACAAACAACAAATTTTAGGAATTGTACTCACATTGTGTACATAATCATAGTTCACATAAGGCTTTACTTGAGGCAAATGGAGTGCTGGTTCAGTGTGGAGCAGCTCACCGGGGATCTTCTCCTTAGACTCACAACAGACCGGGTGGGAGATGGCGTCTGACGTCACATCCGCTGTTGGGGTGACGGCATCCGGTCTTGGAGGCAAACGGTGGGGGAACTCAGCAACTCTGAAGCCTTCAGTAGAAAGAGCAGCTGCAGCAATGAAAGTGGCTCTACGCGTTTCGTCGTACTAGACAACTTCCTCAGGAGCATTCATTGAGGAGAAGATCCCCGGTGAGCTGCTCCACACTGAACCAGCACTCCATTTGCCTCAAGTAAAGCCTTATGTGAACTATGATTATGTACACAATGTGAGTACAATTCCTAAAATTTGTTGTTTGTTTATATAAATTTTATGCACGATCGACACTATGGTCTGCCTTTCTTTTGCATGTCTCTGATCCACTCACATCTACTGACGTCTGAGCTGAGGTGCTGATTTCTTATGCTGTAAACCTGGGCTGTTGTTCCTGAAGATCCTGACACCTTTCTACCTGCTGTGTAGATCAATGCTTTTTACCTTTTGACCTGCTGTAAGTAGGCATTGCTATAGAGCCAAGACATACATGTTTTATCCAGATTGAAAAGAACTTATTACACTATTGTATGCATTTATTTTTTATTTTTCATGGTGTATCCCTGCTATCTTCGCTCCCTTCCCATCCCGGACAAGCTACTATTGAAAGGAATCTGTACACATTCCTGGAAGGTTGAGAATTTGATCAGTGATCACCTTGACACATTTTATTTTGAATTTTAATTTTGTGCACTATTTTATCACAGATTGGGTGTGGTTAGCGCCGGTAACAAATCACTTTAAGTTCACTTAGTACATACACTGCAGCATAGACCTGCCAGACACGGCAGTGCTGTGCAAGGAAAGCAGGCACACTCACTATAAAATTAAAGGATTAAATAAATAACTAACTAATGGGATCAACACAGTTAGAGCCAGGAGACTGCTGACACTACATTAAAACAGCTCCAAGTAGGAGACTGACAACATTGCGCGTCCAACGCGCGTTTCCCTCCAGCAAAGGAGCTTCTTCAGGGACAAATTTTAAATCTAAAACATTTTTCATGAACATTTTGTATGAGTATTCTTGCTATGCTTCCGTCTCACGATGATAATAATGATTGTCTGTTTATTAAGTTATTTATTATTGTCATTTTTTTCTGCTTTCTAGTGATCAAATAAGATATATATTTATTAATGAATTCAATTGTCCTACATTTTCTTTTGGCATCTATTCTTCTTTATTATTTATTATTTGTTTTCCTTTTTCTAACTATATATTTACTTTTTTCTAGAATAATATTGTGTTTTACATATGTCCTTTAAACCATATCTATTGTGTCTAGGAGTTTGATGATATACCATTCATATGCCATCTTATGATATTAAAATTAACAAATCAATGGGTTAAATATACATTGAATATTCACTATAGATTTGGACATGTGTATGTTTATGTTTCCACAGTTGATATATATGTGTTATTGATATTTCTTTTGTATGTGATTGGTCTTTTTTATTAATTTTTTACCTGTTTATTCCCTCTATGTGGATCTCTTCCCTCTGAGCATTACGCCCCTTTCCTGTGTTTCATTTCACAGGGAATTTGTGTCCTGGGGGTTTGTGTTTACCTGGACACAGGTGGGCGGTGCTTTTGAGGGTGTAAACCATATAAGAGTTTGATTAAGACCAGTGAAACTACTCTTTGATAAAGCGCACCATGCGAGAGGTTTCTCTTTTTAATTAGTTATGTCCCAATAAATAATTTGTTATTTTTTCTATTAGCCTCCAGTTCTCGTTTTTTCATAGTTGTGATCCAAGTCTTTTCCTTCCTGCTTACTACGTACAGTCAAGCTGGTGGTTTTATTAAATCTACCAGTCTTAAACACTGGCATATTCTGCAAAATGATGATATATTATCTGAAAGTTGCTGTGTACCACCAATGGTGGCATTCAAAAGAGGGAGGAATCTGGCGGATAGCCTGATACATGCAGATAATGAGGGTAACTACAGAACTCCTCATTTTCTGGAGGGTGGCAGACCGGGTAACTTTAGATGCATGAGCTGCTCGGTCTGTAACAGTCTGACTACCGGTAGTCAATTCAGTCACCCCCCAAAGCGGGAGAATCATAAAAATTAAAAATAGACGCCCCACAGCGTGTGCTCCGCTGCTACAGAGACTGGAACAGTGAAAGACATTATTGCTTGGCACGGCGAATTGGCTGTACTGCTGTTCAGCTGAACTGGAGACCTCCTAAGTACTACCTTGAGGCTGAGGGCTGTACTAACAGCTAACCGATTGGAAGACCACCCAGGCCCTACCCCCGAGGCTGAGGGATTGAGAAGGAGAGAGCCACGACATCTCTATTGGCGTCCGTTGGTGCTTGGGTAACATTAACCCTGAAATGATTGTTTTTTCTATCTAAATGTACGCTTAATACTCACCTTTATTTTGTGGTTACTAATATAATTTTTAATGCACTATGAGCGTTGTGCGCTGTGTTTTTTTGTATTTCTGTTTGCTATTAGGGGGTATTTGAGCCATCCCTGGTGCCACAGCTGCAGACGTTCCATATACTCTACGTGTTTAAAGGTCACCTCTTTTTGTACATCACTATATCACCTCACTTTTATTGATTGTAGTAGCGCACTATATCTTTTCACATTTTCTTACTCCAGATAGGGAGACTTTCTTATTGAGACGTGAAGCATTCTGGATACATGCTTTAAATACCAGCAACGGTATGGGTCTTAATGAGCAACAGAATTTAAAATGCTTCCTTAATAGAAGGTAATTTTTTGTCTTTCTACAGGCATATTTGATCTTGCACCATCCATGGACTCTGCACTTACCTATTGGGAAAATTATCCTTTTTGTGTGGTTTTTTTCCCTTCCCTCCCTCCCCCTTCTCTCCCCCCCCCCCCCCCTGGCTGTGTGTACCCATTTCTGACTAGGTATACACACTAGTATATTCTAAATACTGATGTACTGCATATTCTTATGTGGCATTTCACGGTAACTTTGCAGGATTATACTGATGTCATCAGCAGTATACAGTCACATGTTTTTAATAGTATATTGCTGTATTAGTTTTGTGCACATATGCTTTATGAATATTTTGGTGTGTGGTTTATTTACACTTTCAGGGTGATTTATAGGAGTGTGTCACTCCTCCCTGCTCTGACACTGATCCCATGGCGACGGATACATCTTTGTCCAGCCCTGTGAGTACAGTCTTGATTGGTGCACACCCCCCCTTCCCCCCGACGGGCGGGTCACGCTGACGTCATCATGGGGGAGTGTTCAGTCTGGGGAGAGGTGTGGCTGTGGCTGCATTCCTCCAAGACAGCTCTATGCTGTATTGCCAGGGATTTAGACCTAGACGTCTGACGTCACTAGGGGGCGCCATATGGTAGCTCTGACATCACTAGGGGGCGCCATATGGTAGCTCTGACGTCACTAGGGGGCGTCAACATCCTGGTTATGTGGCAGAGCGGGGAGAGTATCAGGGGGGTGGTATATATTGTGACTGTTTTCTTGTGTTTGGTAGCCTTCACCTTGAGAAAGGCAGTATTAGACTGCCGAAACGTTGGACTTTATGGCATATTAAACCTCCTTTGAGTAAGACCGTGTGCCTGCTTCTTCTTCTTTGTCCGGCTACAGGAAGGGTCAGGAGACAGGGAGGACAGAGGCAGGAGAAACCCATCTGACTCCGGCCTTGCCTGTCCCTACGAATACAAACATACAACCCCTCACTGAATAACATAGCCCTAATCCCATGTAATAATCCTGGGTGTAAACAAAATAATGGTTTTATGAATATTGTAATGGTTTATTAGGGACCTAGGAGGTGGCTAGTGGTGCTGTTATGTGTATTTTTGTTTATTTTGGGTAGTGGGGGTGGATGAACGGGGTATTGGCCCCAAGGATGGGTGTTTAGGCCTACCGGGTGGGGGGGGGGGGGGTAGCGGGAGGGGTTAACCCCTTCATTACCTTAGCGGTATTAACCACGAAGTTAAAGAAGAGGTTAAGTCATCCTGCAACCCCCTGGCAAGGCCTAAACACCCACCCAGGGCCAAATACCACCTTCACCCACCCCCGCTACCCACAATAAGCCTGGCACGGGTGTATAACCCCTTCATTGCCTTGGCGGTAATGAAGTTGCCTGTAAATGCATTTTTTATGCATCGGATTCATGCCGGGGGTCTCTGGTGCTGATATTAATGGATATCAGCTCTGGGACACATGCATGTTATTTTCATCGCAGCTTCACCCCACCTTCTTGCCAACTTTTGTGGCGGGACAATTTGGAGAAGAAACAGCAATTTTAAAGTGGCGATCAGCCGCAATAAGCTGATCAGGGCTTATAGAATTGAGCGTGTTTGAAAAACTGGCGATCAGTGCTGAAAAGTGGCTTATCACCGCGCGTCTGCCGATTTTATTTATTTATTTATTTTCCGGCAAAAAAACCCCGGTTATTTTTGCTCTAATCGCCAGCTTCTCTGGGCTTTCTGAATCGCTGTAGGCTTTTTTGGCTATAAACTGGTGATAAGTGGCTTATCGCTGCTTACTGCATGAGGGCCTTAGGGAGGATTTGTTCCTGTAAAGTACACCTAGTTTGGCATAGGATTTGGATGTCAGGATATCAATGTGCATCCCAAATGTTAAATGGGAGTTGAACTATATGCCCAGATATTTCAAACAAGTAACAGGGGCTAGGATGGTATTAGAGCTGGTTTTTATCTGAAGCTCTGTCATTGGCAGCTTTAGCAATTTAGCTCTGGTCCCAAATACCATTGTTACAGTCTTGTCAGTGTTTAAAATCAGTTTGTTTTGGGAAATCCAGTTTCAAGTCTCAAAAAATCAGATTGAAGTATGTGTTCAAGGTCAGAGAGGCGAGGGCTGCGTGCATATAGGATCAGATCCAAGGCCTCTCACAATAACCTGTTAGGAATATTATTTTCTCATCTATCCGACATAAGTATAAAATATACTCTACCAAGACCCCTAATACAGAGTTACCCACCTTATACGGGAGCAGCTGCCAGACGAGTACAGTAAATGTATCTTATTTCTTTTACCACTGGAGGGCAGCGTGGAGTTGCAAGGAGTGGCGCCCGTAAGGACGACGTGCCAGTTAGGCGGAAGGAGACGCGCACACACTTTTATGTGAAACGGATATTTTTGGGGAGGGATTTAGTAGTCTGAGTGAGAAAATTGATATTTTGTCACAATGGAAAAATGGAAAAATTAACCATTTAAATATGCACAGATTTTATCCCACGTTTGGAAATTAGGGATGTTGCCTAAAAGTCTGAGAATGCATTAAGTGCCACCCACGGGCTTTAATGAAGCAGCATTTGTGGGATAAAGGGAACAGCATCCTGTATAAAGGTATTTTGGGCTCGATATAAATAATTGAAGCCAAAAACTAATATTAAGTAAATTGAGAATGGAAAAATATTCAGCACAAACGTACAGAATGTGATATTCTGAGAGATCTTACAGATGTTATCAAATCCCACAATGAATATATAGAAAATGTCTGTATAGAACGAGTCAAACAAGAATATGCCAATAAAACGTTTAATTGGGAAATACAGGGGCCACAATTCAGGTCAGTTAGCTGGAAGAAGGGAAGCCGGTCAGCCAGAAGAGCAGGTCCTCCGGTCAGCCAGAAGAGCAGGTCAGCCGGTCAGCTCTGAGATCAGCATTACTTATATCCCCTAAACGTTGTCCCCTGCATGTAATGCGCAGAACAGCCTGCACTGCATATACTGTACATGAGATACTTAACCCTTTCTTTTCGCTCGACTCTAATCTGAATGATTTGCTAATTGGTTTGTAATTAGAGAGATATTTGTAGCAGAATCCCATGTATGTTTTTTTTACCTTTTTAGATACCGTTTTGTGTAATAAAAGATATGAGATCAGAGGGGCTTCCTGTTTGCACTCGTGTTTTGGCAGAAGTGTATATGTGACCCTATAAATCTCCCTCACACCCGGCTTGGCAGCGTGACACTAGTGCAATGACCTGGGGAAGAATCACTGAGCTGTTAGCAATAGATACAACGGATAGAAAAGACACTACACATAGGTTGGATTAAAGAGAGTATTTTATTGAAATAATGAATCTCTTTGCTGGTAGGGGCCTGCAGCACATTGCAGAGCAATATAGTAACACGCAGAGCAATGCACTGCAGGCCCCTCCGGCAGCAAAGGAGTGAAGACCAATGCAGGGTGTATAAAGATCTCACTGATAATTCATGCACAAAGGGCAATTTGTTGCTGTGATCCAGAGGAAGGCGAAACATAACCCCTGCTGTGCAATGGGGGAAAAAAATTCCTTCCTGACCCCATTAAATGGCGATCGGAGGGTCCCTGGATCACTGCGCAGTGAGATCAGATGGAGCAGCACAGATCAGCGTTGTTATACACAGGGGCACACTCAGGATATAGAGATGTGGGTGATGGGGCCCTTGTGCCCCTGTGTATAACTCACCTGCTCCCCCATCCCCCTGCATATCTATCCCATTCACCCCTTTTCCTCCCGCATACCTCGCAGGGCCGGCCGGCCATTAGGCGGTCGCCTAGCGCGCAAAGGTCCTAGGGGCGCATTAATAATCATTATTATTTTTTTTCTTATTATTTCTAATTTATTTATCTTTTTTTAAAATTATTATTCTTTTTTTTTATCCAGTATTTTGGCGCCCTTTTGTTTTTATTTTGCGTCGCGCTGGGGTGCGGTCGCACCCCCTGCAGTCCCGATAGCTACGCCACTGTTTATTTTATTATTTTATTTATCTTGTTATTTTTTATACAACTGGGGCACAAATTTTAAGTTTCGCCTCGGGCGCATGAAACCCGTGCTCCGGCCCTGCTCCTTGTTCTCTCTCACCCTCTCACGCCCAATATCCCTATCTCCCTCTAGTACCTGCCCCTCCCGCAGCCTTCCTGATCTTATCTGCCTCTCCTGCGGTCAAACCAACTTCTCAGGGCCCCTAGAATACCCCTGTATCTATGCCCTAGCTCCTCTGCTACCTGCTCCTGGCTTCTTCTCCGCCTAAAAAAGGTGAAGCAGCAGATCTGTCCGCACCTCTCGTATTCTCCTACCTGCTCCTGGGGTCTTCTCCTCCGCCTAAAAAAGGTGAAGCAGCAGATCCGGCCACACCTGTCGTATGCTCCTTGGTCATCGTACACCACGTCTGCCTCCTCGGCCGCCTTGTAGCCCACCTCATTGTTCCACTTGACGCCCGCTTTTTCGTATGCCTCGTCGTCCGCCTCGTAGCCCGCCTCGTCGTCTGGTGGCACAAAGGGCACCACCTTCGTGCGTGTCCTGACCTGCAGGAGACATGAAGTGTTTGTAACCAGGGACAGTGATACTCTGTATCGCAAGAGCTCCTGTGCCACTTATACCCCCTCCGCAATACCACGTTATACCGCCCTCCACAGGGCAAATACCCGTTATACCCACCTCCCCAGGCCCAGTACCCAGTTATACAACCCTCCCAAGGCCCAGTACCCTGTTATACACCCCTCCCAAGGCCCAGTACCCTGTTATACGCCCCTCCCCAGGCCCAGTACCCTGTTATACACCCCTCCCCAGGCCCAGTACCCTGTTATACACCCCTCCCAAGGCCCAGTACCCTGTTATACACCCCTCCCCAGGCCCAGTACCTGTTATACCCACCTCACCAGGCCCAGTACCCGTTATACCCACCTCACCAGGCCCAGTACCCATTATATACCCACCTCACCAGGCCCAGTACCCATTATATACCCACCTCACCAGGCCCAGTACCCATTATGTACCCCTCCCCAGAAGGTCATGTTTCTATTTATCAAAAATACATTGAGTAACCTCTGGTTTTCAGGCATGTCCTAGGGGAGTTATCACAGAGACACAGAAACGTCGCTGAGTTTGGTGAGTAACTCCCTTAACCTCTCAGCAGTTGAATTCCCCATTAGGCGCTTAACACGTTAAAAACAAGCGTTGCTATTTCTCTGCATGAAGTTGCAGGTAATTGGAAGAGTTACACAGTGACGGCTATTTCATCACTCACCTTCTTCTCCCGAAACGGTCTTTTCTGTCTTATTTCCGGCTTCACATCGGATATCCATATCCATTCTTGGCCTCTGATCTGTATGCCAGACAATGCTTTAAGACAGGGTTGCGCAACCTTTTTCCCTGCTCCCCCCTGCTCCCCCCTCCCCACCTTGTCTCCGACGTTCTGATGTAACGACGTCATGTGATATCACGTTGCTATGGCAATGCCACATCATGTGACGCCACGTTGCTGTCGCCAGAAGCCGCCGGAGACAAGGAAAGGGAACTTACAGAGGACTTGCGCGCGATTTCCGGCATTTAATTTAAATGCTGTGGGGAAGAGCGAGGGGCCACTGTAAGCGCCGAGCCCCTCCTCCCAAGAAAATGTCGCGCCCCTCGATTTGCACACCCCTGCTTTAAGAGATATTCTGGGACCCTCCAACTCCTCCATCGGACCCTTCCTCATACTCATATTGACTGACCTTGCAGTGCTCTGCCCTGACTTGCACTGACCTGCTATGATGCCTCTCAAAATACCATGCTAACTCATTCTGAACATACATGTGTCCTTTCTACATGTTACTCAGCTTGTATGGGCCACAGACAGCTTTCCCGGGGTCCAGGACTAGTTTCCACCGGGGACCCTCACCCATGGGTCGGCGACCTTGCGAGAACCCACCCCCCCCCCAACCTGTTTTCTCTTGCACTGCCATAGACTACAACATTTCGGCCTGCTGGTCTTTTTCAGGTAAAGTGGCTAAACCCACTAAATCCAGCAAAGAAAGGCCAGCAGCCAAAACATTGTAGTCTGTGGCACAATAAATTATCTTTTTTTATTCAAATCTGTGTGCCCTTTTCCATCAATCTTATTGTATACATTGGACGAAATGCCGGTCTTCCCTGAGACTAAGGGGCACTGGTAAAAGTATCACTAATTGTTTTTTTTGGTATGCAGCAAATCCCCATCATTTTTGCGTTCTCTTGCTCTGCCCCAATCTGACACACCACCTTGCTCTCTCACCCCCCTCTTACACTCCCCCATCACCCTTCCCTTCCCCAAAGGTTGTCCTTTAATCAGATCTTACCCAAATTGTCTCCATCTCCCTTGGAAATGTTCTGTCTTTAAGCTGTGTGGCTCCTCTTGATCCGAACTTTCTTAGCTGACCCCTTTAGGTTTCGGCTCCGAGGGTCTAAAAAATAAGCGACTCCGAAAAGATGTGAAATATGCACAAGGGTCCTAAAATATTTATCTAATGGGGCTCTGAGGGGGAGACTTAAATACTAGTTAATATAATCTATTTAACTAACAAATATGATCTATTAAACTAAGAAATATAATGTATCAAACTAAATAAATATCTATTAAACTAATAAATAGAATCTATTGTACTAAGAAATATAATCTATTCAACTAAATAAATATAATCTATTTAAAAACAATACAATAAAAAGCTGGAGAAATGATACGTTAACCAAGCCACAGATTTGATGCCAATGAGCGTTGAACTCCTTGCAGATCCACCGTCAGCTGGTTGTGGCAGAAAGTGGTGACATGCAGTAGAACAGAGTGGTTGAGCTGTAACCACGGCAGTCAGGTCAGAAATCAACACAATATTTTTTGAAATTTAGAATGAGAATGTTCAATATGTCACATTCTGGGCTCAGACCCTGAGCCCTGTCACATGTTAGCAGCTTGTGATAATAGAAGATATCCATATACTGGGATGTGATAAGAGACATGAAGGTCATTTTATACTGGGTCCCATAACCTGCTTTATATGAAGTATCATTTTACACTAATTAGTAGAGATGCTACATTTTGAAAAATAGCGCTTTTGGCGACATTGTTCATTTTCTCTACAAATGATAAATGAAAAAGTTGGATAAAACGTTATATGTGTGTGTGCGCGTGCAATATATATATATATATATACACATATACATACATACACATATAGTATGTTTATATATATATATCATACTATATGTATATATATTGTCTGTTTTATACACACATACACGTGTGTGTATATGTATGTGTGTGTGTGTGTGTATATATGTGTGTGCGTGTGTATATATATGGTATAACCCAGAGGTGCGCAAAGTGGAGGGCGGGAGATTTTTCGGGGGGGGGGGGGGGGGGGAGGCGCACGGGCGGTTGCAGAGGCCCCGCGCACTTCCTCGAGGCATTAAAATTAAATGCCGGGGGATCGCGTGAGGCCTCTGCAATGCTATTACTTACCTTGACTCTGCCGGCGTCACTCGTGTCCATGGCAACGCGGTGTTAAATTACGCCGCGGGGTCATGTGACGTCACCCTCGTCAAATGCCGCTGCCGGTCACGTGACGCCGCATCAAGGTAAAGGAGGGGGTGGGGGCGCGAGCTCCCCTGGTATAACCAATAAATAATATAGCTGATATAGCAATTTGGTTGTGGCTAGAGAAAGATTATAGTGGCAGTGAGAATTAGTGGCCAGAATTAATAACTAAAAAGTAGCTGTAATAAAATAATAATAAACACTATGCCTAAACACAATAACAGTCCAGAAACTTAGCTCTAATAGCTATGTTATAACTCAATCATAAAAGGATCCAATTCGGGCATCCTCTGGAGTCCTGGCAGCTCTCTTCGGGGAAACAACCACCTCCTCGATAGATACCTAAACAAAAAAAAAGAAGAGAAAGCGCCCGCTCCATGTGTAAATTCGGTTTAACAATTTCATTTCCTGGACAAGATAAAAATAACAAACTCACAAACATCCGTTTGGTAAAAGCGTTGTATGAGACAGGCTCGTGCTCCGTGGTAATCCGGTGGTCAATCCGGTGGTCAATCCGCAGCTCCAGACTTTGGACGATGACCGGGAAACTCGATAGGCTGCGCCCCTTGCAGTGTGGTCCTCCGGCAATCTGTAGTATGCAGTTGTGATTCCACTCTGTAATTCCGGTGTCTCGCCTTGTTCGCGTACCAACTTCCCTTCCGGCGTCAAGACGGATAGTGTGGCAATAGCAACGAGAAGAATGTACCTACGTGTTTCTTCAGCACACGGCTGATTTCATCAGAGGATAATGCTACAACTCAGTCGTAATGGTTTTATAGTCCTACAGTCCAATTGGTAATGGCATAATAGATCACATATGTTACTGATTTTAGATAATAATAGATTCTTGTATGACACACACACACAAACACATATACATATATATATATATATATATATATATATGTATATATATATATACATACACACATATATATATTTACACACACATACATATATTTACACACACACATATATATATATATATATATATATATATATATGAAACCAGGTGTCCCACCAAGGAGACAAAAAACAGCACTCAAGGTATATGTGTAGAGGTATAAGTACCGTGTTAGCCGAGCTTCAATAATCATAAAATAATAAAAAAATAATATCATCTATTTATTTTTTGATTTTATATATATATATATATATATATATATATATATATATATATATAGATATAGATATAGATAACAGCAGGCACTTCAAAGGCTCCAAAGAAATAAGTGCTTGTTCAACAAAAATTACAGGAAACCAGGTGTCCCACCAAGGAGACAAAAAACAGCACTCAAGGTATATTGCAAAAGTGTATTTGAAAAAAAGCAGGCACATATAAATCCAACGTTTCGGTCCTGTATAGGGCCTTCCTCACGCCCCTGAGGAAGGTCCTATACAGGACCGAAACGTTGGATTTATATGTGCCTGCTTTTTTTCAAATACACTTTTGCAATATACCTTGAGTGCTGTTTTTTGTCTCCTTGGTGGGACACCTGGTTTCATATATATATATATATATATATATATATATATATATATATATATATATATATATATATATATATATATATATATACAAATACAACTGTATGCTCATCTGCATGTCTTAGGCAGGTCTGCAACCCCGCCTTTCCCCATTATCACCCAGCATACAGCACTTCCACTGTAGCAAGGGATTCTGGGAAATGACATGCAAATGAGCACACAGTGTCACTTTTTGCCTCAAAAACCATTTTTAACATGGTTCCCTATAGGCTTAAGCTTGCTGCATGGTCACAGCTTTGAGCACAGCCAGGGTTAAGGTGCATACCCAGAAAACCACCCACAGACAGCTGTTTCGACCTTAATGGGTCTCATCAGTGTGGGGTTGATTTAACTGGGTATGCAAAGAGGCTATGGGATAGGCTATACCATAATACTGAGTTAAGTTATGGTGAGTAAAAAAAGTGACAAAAACCCTCCACAGGAAAGCAAATATGCAAATACAACTGTATGCTCATCTGCATGTCTTAGGCAGGTCTGCAACCCCTCCTTTCCCCATTATCACCAGCATACAGCACTTCCACTGCAGCAAGGGATTCTGGGAAATGACATGCAAAAAAAAAAAAAATATATATATATAATCTTCTTCTCTCTGAAGAAGACCGTTTTAGTCGGAACGCGTTGGAGTGAGAGTCTGTGGAGTGGGACCCCTACCCTTTTCCATGACAGGAGGCCTTGGCTATCTGTAAATTGGCCTTTCACACCTACGCTTTAATGGTGATGTATTTACATCTTTAATACTCGAGCATTTATTGCCTCCATTTCTGCAATTACTATTTTACAACAACAGCTATCTCCTTACGTTATGTGCACAAATCTGCAGTGTGTGTAGAGGTATATGTGCATGCTTGGATCAGAGCTGCTTGTGTGGAGAGGTATATGAGCATGCTTGGATCAGAGCTGCTTGTGTGTAGAGGTATATGTGCATGCTTGGATCAGAGCTGCTTGTGTGTAGAGGTATATGTGCATGCTTGGATCAGAGCTGCTTGTGTGGAGAGGTATATGTGCATGCTTGGATCAGAGCTGCTTGTGTGTAGAGGTATATGTGCATGCTTGGATCAGAGCTGCTTGTGTGTAGAGGTATATGTGCATGCTTGGATCAGAGCTGCTTGTGTGTAGAGGTATATGTGCATGATTGGATCAGAGCTGCTTGTGTGTAGAGGTATATGTGCATGCTTGGATCAGAGCTGCTTGTGTGGAGAGGTATATGTGCATGCTTGGATCAGAGCTGCTTGTGTGTGTAGAGGTATATGTGCATGCTTGGATCAGAGCTGCTTGTGTGTAGAGGTATATGTGCATGCTTGGATCAGAGCTGCTTGTGTGTAGAGGTATATGTGCATGCTTGGATCAGAGCTGCTTGTGTGTAGAGGTATATGTGCATGCTTGGATCAGAGCTGCTTTTGTGTAGAGGTATATGTGCATGCTTGGATCAGAGCTGCTTGTGTGTAGAGGTATATGTGCATGCTTGGATCAGAGCTGCTTGTGTGTAGAGGTATATGCGCATGCTTGGATCAGAGCTGCTTGTGTGGAGAGGTATATGTGCATGATTGGATCAGAGCTGCTTGTGTGTAGAGGTATATGCGCATGCTTGGATCAGAGCTGCTTGTGTGTAGAGGTATATGTGCATGATTGGATCAGAGCTGCTTGTGTGGAGAGGTATATGTGCATGCTTGGATCAGAGCTGGAGTGTGTGTAGAGGTATATGTGCATGCTTGGATCAGAGCTGCTTGTGTGTAGAGGTATATGTGCATGCTTGGATCAGAGCTGCTTGTGTGTAGAGGTATATGTGCATGCTTGGATCAGAGCTGCTTGTGTGGAGAGGTATATGTGCATGCTTGGATCAGAGCTGCTTGTGTGGAGAGGTATATGTGCATGCTTGGATCAGAGCTGCTTGTGTGTAGAGGTATATGTGCATGATTGGATCAGAGCTGCTTGTGTGGAGAGGTATATGTGCATGCGTGGATCAGAGCTGCAGTGTGTGTAGAGGTATATGTGCATGCTTGGATCAGAGCTGCTTGTGTGTAGAGGTATATGTGCATGCTTGGATCAGAGCTGCTTGTGCTGGTGATTACTTTTGGTGTTCTTTGCCTCACGGAATACATGTTTGGTAGATGTGAGTCCCCCTCCTCTTTTATCAATTTTTCTTCCCTTGTTTTTAACCCACAGTAATACATTTGTATTGTTATCACTTTCTTGGCATGCCCGTGTGCTTCTTCATAAGGATGCTTTTTTCGTTGTAATACATATCCATTATCCTTTAGCACCACTGTCCATTGTTATTATATTATAAATCAAGACAGTTTCTGGGCAACAGTGACGCACTGTGTTGATGCGGTATACTTTGTGTCACATATATATATATATATATATATATATATATATATATATATATATATATATAAAATCAAAAAATAAATAGACTATACCGTTCTGTGGCTAACGAAATGCTTTTATTTGTGCGAGCTTTCGAGATACGCTGATCTCTTCTTCTGGCGGTGTTACAATGAATGAAGCAAGCAAAGGGTATACTTAAAAACAGTGTCTCTTGGAATGTTATCTGTGCTTGTCCCTTCTCCCCCCCCCCCCTTGTGTGAATGTGATTTATGGCTAGAGGTGTTAAATGGTTCCTGAAAGTTAGTGATGTAAGAGTGTGTGTGTGTGTGTGTGTGTGTGTGTGTATCTGTGTGAATATAAATGAATGGAGAGCCCACAGTTTATACAGTGCTTTACAAAAGGTGTGTGTGTGGAGTGGGAGTTAATATAAATTGTGTGGGTAGGTGTGGAAATGTGAGAGATTGTAGCAAAACTAAAAGTGTGTGTAGATACTATGTGGTCCCTATTGGTGTATAGGGATGGAAAAACAAGGAGTATTTGTATGTGTAAGAGACAGCTGTGTGTGCATACATATAGCACAGTATGTACAGACATGGCCTTTAGCGCTCATGGGAAGAGAGTTCACTTGTGTCAGTAATGACTCATAAAATTTCGATCTCTGTTTAGGCCACCGCTAAGTGTCCCGAACAGTTGCATATATTTCTATTCGTGCAACCATCTCTATTTCGGTGTTTTAAGATTAACTTTGAGTATGGCAACCCCCAGATCGTCCATCTTATGGACAGAGTCAGAGAAATGTTCGCCGACAGGACTGTCTCTTGTTCCGCGTGTGATGCTGTGCGATGCAGGTTCATTCTCTTGTTTAGCCCCTGCCCCGTCTCACCTATGTAGTAGCAGCCCCCTGGACATTTCATGCACATGATGAGGAACACGACATTGCTGGAGGAACAGGTGAACCTTCCTCTGATTTTGTATTCCCGATTCCTGTGTGGTATTTGTATTGTGTCCGCTGTGTAGAGTATTGCGCAGGTTTTGCATCTTGCGTCCTGGCCTGGCATATATATAATTATATATATATATTCCACAGAAGCAGCCGGCACTCCAGTTGCATGTAGAAAAAATTGGGTGCTTGTCCCATAAAGCAATAATAAACCACACGATTCCGTTTGAAGCACGAGATCAGGAGACAGCACTCTGGTAAGTTTGATCACAAGTTTTTGTACTGAAAAAGACACATAAACCGACGTGTCACGACAGGTGACTCTGCGCGTATTCTGACAGGCCGAGATGGCGTTTGCAGGGAGCTCGGGCGGTGGTAACATCTCTGCGGTGGCGCGGTCCGGATCCCAATACGTTCGCCGCGGAACCCGCTCTGGGCTTCAGTGTAAATCTCCGTCTCCCCCTGTCAGCCTCAGGCAGCTGTTTAGCTATATTTTTAGCCAATCCAGGATTCCTTTATCCCGTTTTATTGAACACTGTCTTCCTTTTTATTATTTTATATACCGTTTGTCATGTTGTTTATAGATTTAGTTTCATTTAGTTATATTTGATTATTCATGTGGTTTGTGTTCATTGTAACCGAACCCGGATCTGTGACGCATATGTACTGAGGTGGGGTTGGATCCCCTCGGTTATTTCTTGTTTTATTTTTTTTTTTTTTTTTATTTTTTTTTTTTTCCAAAATTTTTTATTAGGCATTTAGATAATTCACAGTATGCATGAAACAAACGATAATACAGCCTAATACAGATTTTCTCCTTTTGTTGGTTAGAGAAACCGGAAATAAAAGAAGAAAGCTCACCGCTCCCCTGACCCTCCAGGGGCTATGTGGGGAGCGCGAGTATGGAAACAGAGAGTAAGAGTGGGAATAGGAAGGGGAGGGTGGGAGGGGGTGGGGGGGATACCCATTGCTTCCCGTGTCCTCAGTCTATTTTCATTGGTGCCCCTGACCTGGTTTTCCTTTCTCTCTCTCTCTTTTTTTATTTTCCATATGTGGATTAGTGGCGTAGAGGTGCCATATGGGATAGCCACGGATCCCATGTTTTGTTAAAGGAGTCAGTGGATCTTTTCAAGAAGGCAGATAGTTTCTCCATATTCATCACCTCTTGCACCCTATTTTTTACCGTTTGTTTTGAGGGGGGAGACACCTTCTTCCAGGCGGCTGCCACCGCACATCTAGCCGCTGTAAGAATTAAGGAGATTAATTTACTTGTTGGTCGGTCCAAATTTTCTAAGGGCCTGGCCAACAGGTAGGTCAACGGGTCAATAGGGATTTTGAGGTCTGTGACCTCCTCTATTAATTTTTGTATTGTTCCCCAATATTTTTGAATTTCCGGACATGTCCACCAAATATGGGCCATGTCCCCCTTCTGACCGCAACCTCTCCAGCATAAATCGGACGCCTGGGGGTAAATTTGATTTATTCTAACTGGGGTAAGATACCAGCGAAACAGTATTTTATATATGTTTTCTTTGATTGTGGTACATATGGAAGTTCCTGAGGCATTTTCCCAAATTCTTTCCCAATCCTCTCGGTCTATAACTATTTCCAATTCTGCTGCCCAATGCAGCATATAGTCATGTGTAGGGGCTTCTATGGCCCTTTCCAATTCACCGTAGATTTGTGTTATAAGACCTTTCTGGTGGCCTGTTTCTCTACAGAGCCGCTCGAAACTGGTGAGAGGGGGAAATTTCAACGTTGGGGATAAAGTTTGAATAAAATGCCGAATTTGTAGATACTTGAAGACATCCAATCTTGCTATTTCATATTTGGTTTTTAGGCGTTGATAACTCAGGAACTCCTCAAAGCTCAGGAGGTCAGCAACCGCTCTAATATTTTTTGTTTTAAATTGGTCCCATTGTCTGGGCTCACAGCCAGGGGGGAATTTCGGATTTTTATAAATTGGTATGAGTTGGGATTGAGGTGTGGTGAGCTTAAATTTAAATTTGCATTTTGTCCAAATCTCCCATGTGTGTCTCATTGGGCCTAACTTAAATTTACTATTCTGCATGTCTTCCCTGCTCAGGGACCAAAGGCAAGCCGGCAGTGAAGGCGTCCCGGCATAGTATGATTCTATATCTAGCCAACAGTATTGGTTTGGATTGGCGTTCCAGACTACTACCTGTCGCAATTGGGCGGCTTGGTAGTATTTTGTGATGTCTGGAACACCAAGTCCTCCTCTCCCCCTTGATGCCAGAAGAACTGTCCTGGTGATTCTGGGTTTCTTACCCTGCCAAATAAAGTGGAAGATTAGTTTTTGAATGTTCTTTAATTCTGAGCCAGGGATGTGGACCGGGAGAGTCTGAAAATAATATAATAATCTAGGGAGTATGTTCATTTTAACTGATATCATCCTCCCGATCCATGATATCTGATATCCTCCCCATTTCTCTAGATCTTGTTTGATTTTCCGGAACAGAGTCGGATAATTTTGTTGATATAGGGATTGGTAGTTCCTCGTTATCTTTACTCCCAAATATTTGATACTCGAGGAGCTCCAATGATAGTTAAAGTTTAGTTTGAGGAGTTTCACCTCTGGCTCTGGCAGGCTTAAATTTAGTGCTTCCGATTTGTCATTATTGATTTTGTAACCTGAGATATCTCCAAAGTCCCGGAGCTCTTTTTGGAGGTTAGGTAGGGATGTTTGGGGTTGTGTAAGGGTTAGGATGACATCATCTGCGAATAGCGATATTTTGTGCTGCCTGTGTCCAATTTCTATTCCTTTGATGTCTCTATTGGCTCTAATTGCAGATGCTAGGGGTTCTATGGTTAATGCAAAGAGGAGAGGAGATAGGGGGCATCCCTGTCGAGTTCCATTAGTGATCTCAAATCTCTGGTTACTGCCCCCTGGTAGTTTTACTGTTGCAGACGGGTTTTGATATAATCTACGGACTCCTTCTAGGTATGCGTCTTTGAATCCGAATTTACACATAACTTGGTCCATGAATAGCCAGTCTATTCTATCGAACGCCTTCTCTGCATCTAGGCTTAGGAGTAGTGCTTTGGTCTCTGTGAGATGGACATGTTCGATAATGTCTATTATCTTCCGAGTATTGTCCGAGGCCTGTCTGCCTGCTACGAATCCTACTTGATCACTATCTATTAATCTCGGTAAGATGGGGTTTAATCTATTTGCGAGTATTTTGCTATATAGCTTGAGATCACAATTGAGCAGGGAGATTGGACGATAGCTTCCACATTGCATCGGGTCCCTGCCTTCTTTATGTATAATGGCCAGGGTGGCCAGGGACATTGACGTGGGGATTTGATTTCCTTCCATGAAATCGTTAAATATCTTTAGAAGATGCGTGGATAGTACTGGCAAGAATCTCTTATAGTAGACATTAGTGAACCCGTCGGGGCCAGGAGACTTAGTAATTTTTAGTGATTTGACCGCCTCTTCCAGTTCCTCTTTTGAGATCTCAGCGTTGAGGACTGTGTTTTCCTCCTCCGTTAGTGTGGGGAGCTTACATTTATCTAAATATTGCGCTATTAATTCGGATGCTATTGATTCAGGCCGGCCATTTTTTGATCTTAGATTATACAGTTCGGTATAAAATTTTGTAAATTCAGCTGCTATTTTGCTATCACTATGTTGTATTTCACCAGACCTACTCTTGATTGCCGTGATTTGGGACCGTTTATGTACCCCTCTTAATTTAGTCGCCAAAAGTCTGTCTGCCTTGTTCCCCTTGTCATAATATTGTTGATTAGTCCATTTGAGGGCCTTCTCAACATCCTCCAGCTGGATTTGTCTAAGTTTTACTCTGGCTGTTGTCAATGTTTTATATATTTTTTTTGAGGGGTTGGTTTTATGAGATTGTTCTATTATTTTGATATTATCCGTAAGCTCCTTTATTAATTTTTGGCGGGCTTTTTTCCTGTGGGATGCGATAGAAATGAATTTCCCTCTAATGGTTGCCTTATGGGCCTCCCACAGGATTGCTGGTGAGGAGACGGATCCTGAGTTAAAAAAAAAATAGTCCCGAATAGCGGCTCTGATCTCTCTTTCTATCTCAGGATGATTGAGTAATGAATCATTTAGTCTCCATGAGTAATTTATTGTTTTTTCAAAGGGGGTCGTCAAGGTTAAGGTAATCGGGGCATGATCAGACCATGTGATTGGTCCTATGTCGGAGTCGGATGTCGCCGCCACCACATTTTTTGTGGCCAAAAAGTGATCTATTCGAGAGTAGGTCTGGTGAGGTGCTGAGTAAAAAGTATAGTCTCTCTGGCCCTGATGTTGGGCCCTCCATATGTCCACCAGTGAGAACTCGCTTAAGATTCCCCTAAACCTTTTCCCTATGATCTGGGAGGGGGTTGTGCGGGGGGGACCCATTGTGGTTGATCTGTCCTCGGTAGGGTTAAGGACCATGTTTAGGTCTCCTCCCACTATCATCGATGACAGATATCCCGGGTCTATGCCCTCGAGAACTTTCTTTAGGAATTCTGTTTGGTTCTCGTTCGGGGCATATACATTGACCAGAGCGATTGCTGAGCCCGCTAAGGAGCCATATACCACTAGAAATCTACCCTCTGGGTCCGCCGTTGTTTTGATATGATTAAATGGGGTGCCCTGTCTGATCAGGACAGCTACACCCCTCTTTTTACTAGTAAACGATGCGCAAAAACACATTGGGAACACTTTTTTGAATAAATTTGGGGGGTCTTGTGATGTGAAATGGGTCTCCTGTAGGAATATGATGTCTCCCCCTGATCTTTTCATATCTTGAAGTGCTACTCTCCTTTTTCGGTTATTTTGGAGCCCTTTTACGTTGAGTGAGGTTAATTTAATTGTGGCTTGGCTAGCCATTTGGGTTCTTTTTTTTTTTTGGATAATACCATAAGGCCTTCTCTTTCCCACTTGAGAGGCCATGATCCAGTAACTCTGAGTCTGGTTTAAATTTCTGAAGGTATAGAGGTTGTGTGTTTTTTTTGGTTAGAATAGATATCTTAAGCTGAGGAAGGGGGGTGTGGGAAGGGGTAGGTGGGGGTGGGGCGGAGATCTGCTGGGACAGGGTCAACAGATAGAGATAGGTTGTAACAAGGCCCACAAAAGGCCTTAACATATTTTCACCAGCCTTAAGAACGGCCGGCATTTGGACCAGGTGGGTCCCTTGGGGGTGATTCCGGGTTCGTCAACCGCTGGAGGTCAGAGGAGTCCAGACCCTCTATAGAATTTACTTAACCCATTTAGTATAGACCCCCAGTCCATGTGTGTGGGGAAGCAAAGAAGGCATAGGAACATTTCAAGTAATTCAAACATTTCACATCTCAAAAAGACAACCATATTGTAACTATGCGTTGTGAGAGTGGAGTAACCTCTTAAATATCTAACTAAAACAATTTCCGTTTTCTTTTGTATGCTCGCTTCCCTTGGGTGGGAGGGATAGGGGGAGGAGGGGAGGGGAGAGGGGGAGAGGGGAGGGGGGGTGGAGGAGGGGGTA